>NC_045741.1:25115662-25127426 GCF_008692095.1 Etheostoma spectabile
TACTGTGATATATTTAATGATATTTAAATGCCACAGGTATTGGAGGCAACTCAACTTAGAAACAACAACAGTGCATAGATATCATGAAAGTCAGCTGGAGAGCACAGGCAAGGCTTTCAAAATGCATTCTACACACACAAAGTCAAACAGCAGCAACTGTGTTGACCTGCTGAGTGCTATGGAGCCTTTGCTAGAAGTTTCCGCAGCGTTCTAGACAAACCCTTTAAGTATAGACCCATAATGCATGGCATATTGTGCATTCAAAGTCCCCTGTCTGGACTGAGTCACACTAGCGTCACAGTGAGACAGTAGTTCTTACTGTGTAAAACAGAGTCGTATTCGTAGGCTGACAAGAAGTGAGGTAAGGTCAGGATCATCGCTGACAGCCATCGTAGTTCCCCCGATTCAATAACGCGAGGGCGGTGGACCCGATTTCCAAAGTAGCTGATGAACACTATCACACACTGTTACTGACTAAGAGACGGACACAAACACATGCTTTAAAGAGAGCCAGAGGGAGCATTTTTCTCCTGTAGGACCACTCTTTTCAAATTTGTGCATTAAATTGCAGGTGTCACAGTTTTCAAACATTACTGATCATACTCTCATACCAAATAGGAAGTGGCCGGGGGGCACACACGTAATCTAACACACCCGGCACATTCAAAATGAATGCAGGGGCAGTAAAATGTAAGCTGCATTACTGATGTTTACCACTTGGCGGCAGTGGAAAGCTGTAAAAATGATGTTCCCATACAACAAAACTGCAGTTTTAATTGCGGTTTGAGGAAATGATTTTCCATTCCGTGGTTAACATTGTGAATGGAAACAAACTACTAGGTAAGTCTAGAAAAAGATCATGTTAGGGAACAAAATGAGTTAACTTAAGAATGTTACGTACGTAACAGTTAGACAGAAACTGCAGAGATCACTTAGAACAGCCCCTTTTCATTACAGATCTATGTTAATATTACAGCTCTAAATAACCACTTTAAAAAACAAAACTAAAATCTTTTGATCAGTGTTTTTTCATTAAAAAACACAATCATATCAGATCATGTAACACATTAGAACTCAGCCAATTTTGAGAGGATCCGAGCTGCAAAAGAATTCGAAAGCCCAGGTATCAAATGTGAACTTGGTATTTAATTAGTGACCCTTGGTCATGCATACTGAAACATGAAAACATGAAAAAACACTGGAAAAATTTACTGTGTGATGGATTTAAATCCCTGAGCATAAAACAATCCCAATAAGCACGTACGTACATTTGATCATTTCCTGACCCCCGGATCTGTAATAAACCTGTTCCAAAAACTTAGTCTGGCTTGAATTCAGGAAGTGTTTCTTTGACTTGTTGCTTGTTCTCCAGACCTCCTCTGTCATCTGTACCCTTGAAATAAAGCTATAGTTCAGGCTGGTTGAGGGTATGTTATTGTTGGCTCTACCTCGTGGAGAGAGGAAATGGTTCCTGAGGAGTAGCTGCTGAGAGCGTAGCGTCTCTCGATTGTGCTGATGGTGCTCTTGAAGTAGGAGCTGTACAGCAGCTGAGGAGAACTGCAGGAGGCCGTGGCACAGGACAAACCCTAGGACAACACAGACACACAGACAGACGGACACACAGGCAAATAAATGTCACCAAATTCAACTTTTAGGACACTGCCAAATTGTCTCTGAATTATTGCCCCATCTAGGTACCCATTTCAATTGTGAGTCTTGGAAAAGTACCATAGGACATTACAAACCTTCGTTAGCCACACCCAACAAGATGTCAAGTTCACTATGGAGCGGATACTTAAAGAATCAAACAAGGGAAACAGCTCTTCGCTAACACACAGGCACATGTTCAAGACCGAGGCATCAGGCCGGACTCGCTCACGTCTGAAAGACTGACACAAATCTTTAAGGCTACAACTTACATATCGTCACCTTCCTAAATAATCGCCTAAGTCATTTTTTGACAAAAGTATTTCTTGCCTAAATCATCTCCTCATGGTGCTGGCCACCTCTGGTAACATTTCCTACATTCTCAGTTGAACGTCGTGATTCTACGCTTAGTATAACTGCCTAAGTCAAAATTGTCAGTATTTGGTTTCAGTTTTTGTGTGTTTCTGAAAAACGTGAAAAAAGCTTAGGCGATTATTTTGGGAAGGTGACGATATGTTAGATGGATAAATGACTGAATAAGGTGTAAAATGAGGCGATATTGTATGTACAGTATATAAATCATTAAAACCGATAGCTTAATAACAAGCAGCATTTTAATGTTGTAACTGGTCACTTTAAAACTGTTAGGTAATCTCTACCAATGCATCATATTCAACTCATTATATATTAGTATTATATTATTATATTGATTAGAATATCCAGCCTTCACCTTAAAGCCTTAAAAGCCAGTTTATATGTTAACAGAGTTGTTAGTAAAGTCAAAAAATGTTTTTGGAATAAATTGCATATTTAAAGGAATAGCTTGACATTTTGAGCGGAGAATCCCACTCTCTACTCATGTGCACTAAATACAGCTGCAGCCAGGAGACGGCCAGCGTAGCTTAGCACGACACGCTCAGTCCAAAGATAGCAAAAACTTTTTTTAACTGTTGTTATCTTATAAAAATGTAAAGTTAAAAATGACACCTAGCATGCCGGACTATTCTCGGCTGTCAGCGTTGCCAGGCAACCATGGACCCCCAAGACGTCACACACATATCGACTACTTTATAAAGTACTGAGTTTGATAAAATGTTCACAATACAACAAATAGTTGTCTTATGGGAAAGCAATTATTCATCTGGTATTCTCTCCAAATGCTCAAAAAGCCATGTTATATATATATATATATATATATATATATAGTATATATATATATATATATATATATATATATATATATATATATATATATGGAAGTTATCTAGAAGACCCCCCACACTCTTTGCTTGGAGGGTCATGAAGCCCAAATGACGCTCTGAGATTACGAGTGAATTTGCTATGAAAACGGGATGAGCCAAGCTTTCAGATTGTTTGCCGCTGCTAGCTCGCTCAGGGACATAGATGATTGCTTCTATAAAGCTTGGCTTTATGAGTTATTACCACACACAATTTATGCTTTTACACTCCACTATTTTTATGCAGATTGACACAAACATTAGGTTTCAGAGACAAGTCTCTGGCTCCCTGACTATTGGCTTTTAGCCTCTGGGGCCACACCAAAACACATAATCATCAAAGTGAACATTTCTCCATTAGCATGAATCAACTGAAACTGTTGCTCCCAATTATTATTAATGATCAAATACAGCAGGTCCATTTTTCTTGATGGAACATTGCCCAGTTGTTGGAACTTGGACCAAGTATTAGAACATGTAGAAACAGAGACGCTACACCGTGTCCCACTGTGAAGACGCAGGATTTATCATTCATCCACACTGTTGTACAAGTGATTTATGCCTATTTGATGTTCACAGCAGGGGAAGCGGTGTGCAGATTTGAGTCCTCTGTGGATTATAACATATTTATCATTTTGAACATCTCTCCTTCTCTCTGGACGCCATTGTCCCAGCCTTCAACCCCGCTGGAGGGGAAGAATTGAGGGATTTATACTTGAATTTGAAAGCTTTTATTTCAGGACACGTGTTGTAGCTATGACACTGGATATAAGAGGTCTTTTTGCTAAAAAAAAATGCCTGGTCAAAATATGAAATAAAAAGGAAAAGCTATGAAGTCTCCCAATACACACAGAATCACCTCCCTTCATTTGAACAAACATAAAAGGTTTTGCTGCTCTGCTTTGGAAATATGCTTATTCTTATTATTGCAATCTCCCCACTGGAATCAATAAACATATAAATTATAAAATTATAATTTATTCCCTTTTTGCAAAGAATTAATAAGAAGATTAAAAGCACTTTCCTGCCTGTCTAAATAAAGGTTACAGCAAGTAGACGGTTAGCTAGCCTAAACACTAGCTTGGCTATGTGAGAAGGTACAACACCTCTAGAGCTAAGCAGGACTCACAGCTAAAGTGTAAAAATGACAGGTTATGGTTTATGTGGGCCCAAGTTATTTCTGTCTGGAAGCAGTGACTTCCTGAAGTCTTGTTGCCTGGCACGTACAACCATAACTTGTTGTTTTTACACTTCAGTTGTATGGATTAACAACCAAGAATCATGTGTTCATAAGAGGCTTTAGGAAGTGATGTAGGGATTTATAGAGCCATGTACCGTTTCCCCTTTTTATGTCGGACCTAAAAGTTGTGTTCAGACCAAGCAGCAACCCTCCGGCCTGAGAAGTGAAGCCTTAAACTTTGGCATTCTATCTCATTACCAGCAGGGGGCGTCTCAACTAGCTCCAAAACAGTGTGATTCATAAAGGGCCTGCGGGGAAATGACCCCACTTCTCACGGGATTTTCCTCAGCAAACATTTTCATGACAGTTCATGCTCTCATCCTTGTTTCAGGTCTTCTTCAGTACAGCAGGATGCTCATTTTGTAAACGATGGTACCACTTATTTAAAATGGAGGACAAAGCAAGGATACTTTAGGGGCGTGGCTACAGCTGACCTGCCAATCAGGACAGAGGCTTAGCAGGCTAACCATGGCGCTGTGGACTTTAATAGCTTAAACTTGTATTTGAATGTTGTCATGGTTTCATCGTGAGACTTTGACCCTCTCACTGTAGTTTTCACTTCATCAAAGTTAATTAGAACATTTGGTTTGCCTGAAAAGTTTTTAGTGGTTATGTTTTAGTGTACGTTAGTACCTTGCCAGCAAAAGCTTTAAATACTTGCAACTTTTCCTGAGAGTTCAGCTAAGCACAGCGTCATTGGAAATACAACAACATTGCTTCAGCTGAGTCATCTTCCCCAGATTCGCCCTCTTGTCCACTTGGTCACTTCTGGCTCAAGAATACCAAGATGCGCACGCCAAAATGCAAACAACCCAATTAGTGCATCACTGAGCTAGTTCCATTGTTGTTCCAGTCAAGGCTCACACTGTCGTGGAGGCCTATCAGCATCGCAACTCTCCTGACGTCACAGAGAATAAAACATATCGGCACTGTCAGCGCTCCCTAGGCTCTACGACTCAACGCCGTACTGTCCAGACACGCCAATCAGGGGAGGGCTTGGCCAAAAGGGAGAAAATATGCTAAGTCTGGAAATCTGAGTTTGTTACTGTCCCAGCGATTGATTGTGCTACACTACAAACAAGTTAGCACTAACGTTAAAATAACGTAAATAGGTGAATATTTCTGGAGTTGCAGGATACTCAAAAAAAGAAAAACACCAGCATTTGGTCTCTACCAAATATGACAACGGTATCAATCTTCTATGTACTTGTGAATATTTATTCCCCACAATGCTTAGCCATACCAACTGCTCAGTGACCTGAATCTCCCAACATTTCTTTTCCCACTGATCAGGATGTAAACATGCAGAACTCGGCTCAGCTGTTTGCATCCATTCTAAGCAGAATGATGGGAAACCTGTGGGTAGCCCATCAAAGTTGGACACACAGACAGAATGTCCTGATCAAAGCAAAGAGAGCAACGCCTGCGCAGAGATTAATATGACTGCTCTTGTTGAGACTCTTGTTGCAGACTCTAGACAAGATTTCTAGCGTTACATTTTGACGCAATTTCAAGATTGTCCTCTGCTTCCACTTTGTCACGCTGGGGGAATGACTTGCAAACATTGATGAAATAACCTGCTGCTTGGCTTTTATTCCAACACTACCCCATTATGTCAACATGCGCTCTTTAGCTTTGACCTTCACGCACATTCATACTGAGCGGGAGAGAATTACGGGGGGGGGGCTTTACTATGAAGATTCCAAATAATAAACAGAAGAAATCTGCAGTAAGTGGACCCCCACATCTGTATGACAATGCTTAAGGTAAACACTGAAGGGAATGTAGAAGCTGCTTTGTGTTCTCCTCCAAATTACAGAATATGTTCATTTATGTATATGTATATAAATATTATTGGTATTAGAATATGTAGGTGTTATAGTCATAGATATAGTATATGTATTAGTCAGTATATATAAGTATATGTATTAGTAAGAATAGTAAGTGTATCAGTCTGCTCTATCACACCCCAACACCAATGAAGAGACATGTACTCTCTGGCTGAGTTCTGCAGTAAACTGCAGTATTCCTCCAGCCCTGGAACTACCTCTTCTCTCCCATCCTCCAGTGATCTGGAATATATTTCTCCCATAATCCTTTAATGTTTTGAATATTGGAGAAAACTTTGAACTGGATACTTTGCAAGACTCCCCAATGTAAAGTGACGGAAAGCTGTGAAGCAGCAATGAGTCTACGGACTAACATTAACTCCTGTGATAATTGATTGCTATTTTATTATGTTTAATGCCAAACCCTGGTTGGAGACCCTCACATGGTTTTCTTACATTTCTTGAATTGAATGGTTTTTTTTAGTCAGACAAAGGTTTGTAATTTCACCGTGAGCTCAACATATGAAAGGCATTTTTCAGTAATTTCTGATGTTTTACAGATCACAATTAAGATTAAACATCATGACAATAGTGCAGATTGTATTATAGTGAAAACAATGTTTTGTTGCAGCCTTTCACTGACTTGGCATTAACATTAAACATCCCCCGTGTTTGGTTTTGATGAACAGTAATAGTAAGAAGTAACGCGACACAAGACAGAAACTTGTTTTGGTGAGATGAAGCTCTGCAGCATGTGCTCCCGTTTTTATTGAGTCTTTTGTTTCTTCAGAATTATTATCTGTGTGTGGTTATCATCATCTAGAAATAGGCCACATCTAGCTCAAAACGGTTACAAAACATGAGGGACCAAGGGCAGTTCAGCATGAGACGGTTGCGCGCCTACCTTTACGCTGTGGAACACCTTTGTCTTTGCTCTTCATGTCTTTGGAGGGAAGTATGTCCATTAGCTGAGCTCGTGTCCTGCCGGCTCCACGGAGCTCTCAGCCGACAGCTTTGTTTCAGAGGTTGTCTTTGCCCCCCCGGTGATGTCACTGGCTCAGCCCACAGCTCCACGCGTAAATGTTTTCAAAGTTGTGAATTGAGAAATGAGTCTCGCGCAGTTTGACTGAGTCACGCGCGAGCCTGTGCAACACTCACCTGCAAGAGCGTGACCTAAGCCTTAATCATGAAAGGAAAAATGACTACACTGCAATTATTTATTCATCACACACACACACCCCCACACACACTTCTAGTTCCGCCTTGCTTTGTCCTGGGGGGGGTACTTCACTGTTTCTGACCCAATGAGACACTAACCTCCTGCTAATGATGTCAGAGCTGATCAAGGCTATTGTTTCATAATATTAGCCTACTATTAATATTTCAGGACATGTGGTGAGTTGTTTTTATTTTATAAATGTGTACTAGGTGAAATACAACGCTAATCTTTTAAAACTGCTGAAGGCTAGGCTAAAGCTGTTTTAATGTATAGAAGCTGCACAGCCCGTTATCAAACATCTTTAAATCTTGATATCTTTATATCGTGTTTGAATGTATTGGTACAGTCCAACACTGGAATCATGCAAAGGGACCTTTCTTTCCAGTGGAAACATTGTGTGTCTTGCAGTTACCATAGCAACAAAGCCGTCAAGCTGAGGAAGTATATATGTAAATAAAGTCCAGACTCTTATGCTTCTTGCATTTTTTTGGTCATTTATGAAATGATCAGAGATTGTGTTGTACGGCGCATTTCCTTTAACAAGACTCTGTGTCTGTGTTTCCACTAAATTATCATATGTGTAATAATGATGCAGCTTGATTATGATGATGATAATATTGCTGTTATGGACATACAGATAATTTAAAGCATTATACCAACTCTTAAAATACACTGCAACTGTTTTCATGTAATATTACAATGTTTAGGGTTTGACAGAAGTGTTGCGGATGATGAGCACCCCTTCATTCATGACAAGCTCATTGCTCAAGAAATCGTTTCTAAGCAACACAGATATGAGAGTAGATTTTGTTAGGACAATTTTAGATTTACAATGTATGTTCAAATATGACTAATGAAAATGTACTTAATTCAAGGAAAACTGAATGCCTAACAACACAGATCCAAAGGTCATGGGACTAGGCTGAACCAGGCTTGAGCTCTAAAGGAGACTCCGTCTCGTTGTATAACAGGACAGGGGCCGTCCCTGAAGCAGCTTTACAGAGGAAACATCCGAAAACTCAAACCTGGTGATTTACTGGCTTTACTTAGAAAACTTGTCCAGATAACTGAGTCGCCCCGCAGTATTGTGACACAGCAGTCTGGTAACTTACTCAACATGTCTGGCGGCTGCGTTGCATTATGTCTTTTGTGACTGCTGCTGAAAACTGAGACAAGCTCGTTGACTGTGACGAACGGACGATGACTGATTCAAGCATCTCAATGTGACTTCACATCACTGATGTTTAGCTGGTTATCAAAGAAACAGAAGACACTTTCACACTTTCACCAGAAACAACAAAACTAAAACTGAGGCGTGGAATGCAAGTAAATGGAGAAACACCATAAAACATCATGCAGTTAAATAGTATGTAAGCGAATAAATGTTCATAACATCACTCATCAGGCTAGTATTTATGCCCACAAAGAGGAAATAATAGTGTTGCTGGTCTTAATTAAAAAAAGAAAGAAGAAGAAGCTATTTTTATCACTAATTAAAAGTGTCTTTACAGCAGCTACAAAGACTTCTGAACTGGTTGAGAAACAGTCTCATGTAATCTCTGCTACTCCAAGTGATCTCCATAAGGAAATGAGACCATCAGCAAGAAGATTGGTTATATATTATTCTTAATGCCTCGGTCAGATTCCCTCCAATCAGACCAAACCATCTCGGCATGCAGCCCGGAAGAGCATGTTGACAAAGTTTCAGTAGTGCGTTACCACCTTCAAAGAAAGCAGGGGGAAATTTTTCTTTAGAGAATTTCATTTTGACATTATATTTTGTGTACATACACGCTAAGAGACAAAGATGGGAACTGAGCAAAATAAAAATAAAAGCTAAAGCGAAAAACCAAAGTCAACTCTGTTTGGTCTTCAACAGACGGAGAAAATACTGGATTGGCCTTCTTCCTCCATGATGGTATGTAATATGACAACCCTAATTCTGATGATGTTACAATGTATATAAACAGAAGACAATGATTACAAATCTTTCCTGTTACGCTCTTTGTTGCCTGTTATGTCCTGCTACGCTCTGCCGGGCTCTGATACAATCTTCTATGCCTTGTAATGCTGTGCAGCGCCCTGCTATGAAATACTCTTTTATACAGACCTTAGTGGTCCCCTAATACTGTATCTGAAGTCTCTTATATAACCTTAGTGGTCCCCTAAACTGTATCTGAAGCTCTTTATATAACCTTAGTGGCCCTATACTGTATCTAAGTCTCTTTATATAGACCTTAGTGTCCCCTAATACTGTATCTGAAGTCTCTTTATATAGACCTAGTGGTCCCCTAATACTGTATCTGAAGTCTCTTTATATAGACCTTAGTGGTCCCCTAATACTGTATCTGAAGTCTCTTATATAGACCTTATGGTCCCTAATACTGGATCTGAAGTCTCTTTATATAGACCTTAGTGGTCCCTAATACTGTATCTGATTCTCTTTATATAACCTTAGTGGTCCCTAATACTGTATCTGAAGTCTCTTTATTAGACTCTTAGTGGCCAATACTGTATCTGAGTCTCTTTATATAGACCTTAGTGGTCCCTAATACTGTATCTGAAGTCTCTTTATAAGACCTTAGTGGTCCCTAATACTGTATCTGAAGTCTCTTTTATATAGACCTTGTGGTCCCCTATCGTATCTGAAGTCTCTTTATATAGACCTTAGTGGTCCCTAATACTGTACTGAATTCTCTTTTATAGACCTAGTGGTCCCCTAATCTGTATCTGAAGTCTCTTTTATATAGACCTTGTGGTCCCCTAATACTGTATCTGAAGTCTCTTTTATAGACCTTAGTGGTCCCCTAATACTGTATCTGAAGTCTAGACCTTAGTGGTCCCCTAATACTGTATCTGAAGTCTCTTTATATAGACCTTAGTGGTCCCTAATACGTTCTGAAGTCTCTTTTATATAGACCTTAGTGGTCCCCTATACGTTCTGAGTCTCTTTATATAGACCTTAGTGGTCCCTAATACTGTATCTGAAGTCTCTTTATAGACCTAGTGGTCCCTAATACTGTATCTGAAGTCTCTTTATATAGACCTTAGTGGTCCCCTAATACTGTATCTGAGTCTTTTTTATATAGACCTTAGTGGTCCCTAATACTGTATCTGAGTCTCTTTCCCAAATCCAGCCTCGGTGCAGAATTCCAGCCTCTAGAGCCAGTCCCACGATGACTTTCCTTTGTACGTGCCACTTCGGAATCTGTAGCGTTTGAGGAGGGGGTGGGGGGGCAAGGTGGAGGCTGGGTGTGTGTCCTGACCAACTGCCAATTTGCTCGTTTGAAAGCCATGATGTCTCTCTCTCATGGGGGGACAAATTCTCTGGCGGGCAGAGCAGAGAAAGGGGAGGTAATCTTGCTCCCTTTGACCAGAGGTGGGTAGAGTAGCCAAAAATTGTACTTAAGTATATTTACTTCAGAATAATATGAGTCCAGTAAAAGTAAAAAGTAATCATCCAAACAATTACTTGAGTAAGTACGAAGTACCTGTTGAGTCGAACGTTTAATTTTTTAACGCAAGCATTCAATCAGACAGACTAAAATACATAATGATGTAGAATACCAAGAGGTAAAAAGAAAGTAAACAGCTCATTGTAGCCTGATGTAGCGAAGTAAGATACAGTTTTCTTCTTCACTAATCTACTCAAGTACAATAAAAATACTGTATATTGATTAAAACTACTCCTACAAGTATAATATTTCAAAAACTTACTCAAGTTACTGTAATGGAGAATTGTAACTTGTTACTACCCAACTTGTTACTGTTTTTTGGGGCATTATCAGTGTTTATTTTATTGGACAGCTTAAGACTTGAAGGGGGGGGGGGGGGGAGAAAAGAGAGAGAGAGAGAGAAAATGTATATGGGCTCCTGCTCTACTAACTGAGTTATCTGTGCCACATTAGCATTTTTCCCAGGGGCCGCAAAAATCCACAAATCCTGTTCCTTGTAGCTCCATTAAGGGCATTTCCCTCCAACAGATCGAACTGATTGCATGTAAGGACAAGGACTTGTAAAGGAGGGGATTTAAGGATTCTGCACACATAGATTTTACATTATGAAGAGTCTATGTAGGCTAAAGCAAGATGCCAAACAATCTTCGTAAATTGAAATAGAAAAAGAAGAATCCATAACATTATGTATGTGTGCGCGCGCGTACACACACACCCACACACACACACCACACACCCACACCCACACACACACACACCACACCCACACACACACACACACACCACACACCACACCCACACACACACACACACCCACACACACACCACACACACACACACACACACACACACCACCTCATTCAATGCGTTTCCTTTATTTGCATACTAAATGACTATTTACATTGCAGATTCTCACTGAAGGCATCAAAACTATGAATGAACACGTGGAATTATGTACTTAAGTGTGAAATAACTGAAAACATGTCTTATGTTCTAGTTTCTTCAAAGTAGTCACCCTTTGCTCTGATTACTGCTTTGTACACTCTTGGCAGCACTCCATCACTCTCCTTCTTGGTCACACAGCCTGGGGGGGTGTTTGGGGTCATTGTCCTGTTGAAAAATAAATGATGGTCCAA
>NC_045741.1:25127448-25127568 GCF_008692095.1 Etheostoma spectabile
TGGCATGTCGCTGCAGGATGCTGTGGTAGCCATGCTGGTTCAGTATGCCTTCAATTTAACAGTTTAACCAGCAAAGCCCCCCCACACCATCATACCTCCTCCTCCATGCTTCACGGTGGG
>NC_045741.1:25127578-25127675 GCF_008692095.1 Etheostoma spectabile
GTAGAATCCATCCGTCACCTTTTCTCTGTTGCGCAAAGACACGGCAAAGATTGGAACCAAAGATCTCAAATCTGGACTCATCAGACCAGAGCCCAGA
>NC_045741.1:25127685-25128462 GCF_008692095.1 Etheostoma spectabile
GGTCTAATGTCCATTCCTTGTGTTTCTCGGCCCAAATTAATCTCTTCTGCTGGTTTCCTCTCCTTAGCCGTGGTTTCCTAGCTGCTAGTGGACCATGAAAGCCTGATCCAGTCTCCTCTTACCAGATGTTCTAGAGATGTGTCTGCTGCTAGAACTCTGTGTGCTATCAGCTGCTCTCTGATCGGAGCTGCTGTTAACTTGTGATTTCTGAGGCTGGGGACTCAGATGAACTCATCCTCAGCAGCAGAGGGGACTCTGGGTCTTCCTTTCCGGGGAAGGGGGGGGACTCTTGGTCTTCTTTTCCTGGGGCGGTCCTCATGTGAGACAGTTTAGTTGTAGCGCTTAATGGTTTTTGCGACTGCACGTGGGGACACATTCAAAGTTTTCGCAATTTTCTGGACCGACTGACCTTCATTTCTTAAAGTAAGGATGACCTAGTTTCTCGTCTCTTAGCTGATTGGATCTTGCAATAATATGAATTATACCAGCTGTCGAATAGACTGTTGGCTGTGTATCAACCTGACTTCTGCACAACACAACTGATGTCCCCAACCCCATTAAAAAGGCAAGAAACTCCACTCATTAACCCTGACAAGGCCCACCTGTGAAGTGAAAACCATTTCACATGACTACCTCATGAAGCTCATTGAGAGAACGCCAAGGGTTTGCAGTGCTATAAAAAAGCAAAGGGGGGCTACTTTGAAGAAACAACAATATAAGTTTTCAGTTATTTCACACTTTTTTGTTAAGTACATAATTCCACATGTTCATTCATAG
>NC_045741.1:25128473-25131566 GCF_008692095.1 Etheostoma spectabile
TCAGTGATAATCTACAATGTAAATAGTCATGAAAATAAAGAAAACGCATTGAATGAGGAGGTGGGTCCAAACTTTGTATTTGGTAACACAGCTACTTGGGCGTTAGTCAATGATGTTTCATTTCCGGGACTGTCCAGGTGCCGCTGGAAATCACGCCAGATATCCCTTATTTTGGCCAGATGTGCGTCCCCATCCTCTGTCTCTGTGTTGGTGTTCTAACCTCTGGTGGATTTCTGAGGACTATGGTTACCTGGTCCTCAGATCTCTGCAGGGTAAATCCAGACAGCTAGCTAGACTATCTGTCCAATCTGAGGACTATGGTTACCTGGTCCTCAGATCTCTGCAGGGTAAATCCAGACAGCTAGCTAGACTATCTGTCCAATCTGAGGACTATGGTTACCTGGTCCTCAGGTCTCTGCAGGGTAAATCCAGACAGCTAGCTAGACTATCTGTCCAATCTGAGGACTATGGTTACCTGGTCCTCAGATCTCTGCAGGGTAAATCCAGACAGCTAGCTAGACTATCTGTCCCATCTGAGTTTTCTGTTGCACAACTGAAACGTACATGTTCCACCTAAACAAGTCCCTTCACTGCTGCTCTGTACGACCCTTAGCACCACCCAAGACGATTGTGATTGGTTTAAAGAAATGCCAATAAACCAGAGCATGTTTCTTTCCCATCCCAGAATGCTATGTGGCCTAGCCAGACCCTCCTCCGCAGTGCTGTGGGGGAAGGTCTGGACATGCGAGACTACTTGGGTATTAATAGTTGAAGCTTTACTAATTTGGCTAAACAGAAGAGAAAAAAGCGTTGGCCGGGCCCTCACATATATGCAGGTCGGGGGTACTGGCATAGGCCAATTTTTGCGGCAGTGCATTTGCACGGTACTCAGACACTGCAAATTGTCACCGATGAAGATGGAACTCCCTGCTGTGAGACTCTACGTTGTGCAGTTCATTATCTGTGGAAGGGGGCGAGGCCAAATCACAGGGGGGCGGGTCAAAGCATCACCAATGAAGAAGGAACTCTCTGTTGAGTTCAATGACACCTTACACAAGACTGTTCCTAAAACGGTTCAAATGTTACGGACAGGGGCGTGGCCTGAGTGAGTGGGCGTGGTTAAAGTATAGGGGCCGGCTCAGTTTCACATGTAGACCACACATTCTAAGTTTCATGTTAATCGGATAATGTTTGTCATATAAGGCTGATTTCCTGTTGCCAGTTGGTGGCTCTATCTCCAAAAGTCCATATTGGCCTGCAGATGTCCTCAGGCCTGGACTATTGGACGTTGACTTTCACTCGGTGCTTTTCAGTGACAGTAGAAAAAAAAAAAAAGTAATTATTGTATGCATTGCTTGGCTGGCACTGCTGCGTTGCTAAATGAGAGCAACTCACCAGGAGACTTCCCCAGTTCCTCACCCCCCCCTCACGTCTGGCAGGTTCGAAATTACAGGGCTGCAACGGACAACGGAAATGACAGCAACGATGCGGAATAATAAGAATCCCTACAAAAACAATAGGTTCCTTGCACTTCAGTGCTCGGGCCCTAATAATAACACAATAATGTTGCATCAGGTTTTCTCCATAAAACAATGACAAGAGCTATTGTTTTTAGCCCTGAGCCAATGAGTGATACTGAGACACTTTTGATGTGAAAATAAATAAAGTAGACATTCTATATTCAAAAGTCCCATTTAATTTGTGGATATGAAATCGGGAAGCAGTTTAAAACCTTAACTCAACATGCAGTGACCATACAGACACATCACAAAGGTTTGATAAAGGTGTAGGAATAAGATTAGACCAAGCTGGTTTTGTGTGTTCACAGTGATTATTAGCCTTCTAGTTACTCACAGACATCAGTCATAAACTCCTGTGAAGCGCTGTATTCTGACGCAGAACAATCAAGCTTATAAAATAGAGACATAATGATCATTCTGTTTGGAGGTTGAAATACTGGAAATGAAAATGTACAAATGAGGAGGAAGGTGGTGGCATTCAAATATTAAGTATCCAAAACTCCCCCTGTTGTTTAAAAATCAAAGTGATATATGTAGCTTTGCGATGCTGATGTTGTACGAGCTCTGGCATCCATATGTCTCATCTCATCTGTTTCTAGTGTCATTCAGAGGTAACCGTGTACCACTTGTTAAGAAATCATCTCAACAAACACAAATCTCGTTTCCAGGAGGCCTCTTGTACCAAGCTCCCCCGTAGCAGAGTGAAGCAGCATGTTGGAGAGTATGGCTGCGTATACACATAAAGGCCTTTAGTCTACTTTGGTACCTAAATCATTCTGCTGTACAGCTTTCTCCTCCACATCACATCTAAAATGTTCACTGCTTCACTAAGTTACAAAAGTGTAGAAAATACTTTCTTTAAAACCAGGTTTTCAGAGGCGCAAATCTTTAAAATATTTGTCAAATGACACAAAAATGTGTGGGAATGCACGGAAAGAGCACAATAACTGCCATTTCTAGACGCTTTCAAAGCTTATGAAACAATATCCAACAAATAATCCTTTTACTTTGCTATGCTGTAAAAAGGTAATTCAACTATAGAAAAACTCCAAAAGAATTGTACAAAATAAAATCATCAGCCTTAAGTCGGCTCTTTCATCTGATAAGGCACATTTTCATGTATTCCTCATGAATAGTGTCCACCAGCCTTTAGTGTTGCTGTTGTTGGTCAAATGAAAAAGTTGTTTTCACACGTAAGCGCCCAACGCGGCGTGGAACTCTGTGAGACACTGAACGAGCTGCTGAAACTTGGGCCTCTCCTCCGGGTCCAGGGCCCAGCAACAAGCCATCACTGCAAACCTGCAACACAAAGGGGATTAGGTTTTTCTCTTGGTCAAATCAAATGTCTGGCCACGAGTAACTTCAGGCTAGTGTGTGTGTGTGTGTGTGTAAGATAGGATGCAGTGGGAGAGGAGGAGGAGGGTGACATGCAAAAAATATCTAGAGCTGGTGTCAAACTCAGGGAATTGTTAATTAAAATGGTACACACGCTCACACCTACAGTACGTGTTCACCTACTACAGTATATGTTCACCTACTACAGTATATGTTCACCTACTACAGTACATGTTCA
>NC_045741.1:25131576-25152758 GCF_008692095.1 Etheostoma spectabile
TACATGTTCACCTACTACAGTACATGTACAGTACATGTTCACCTACTACAGTACATGTTCACCTACAGTACATGTCCTGACACAGAAGCTGCCTGTACTGTACCTATACTCACTATGATTTAATTGGTGTCTCTGAAGCTCAGAAAACACTAAAATACAGGTTTTGGGACAGAAAAAGCAAGTAATGACTTCAATGGTGTATACAGTTATCCAGGTCGATAACAATAAAAAACGTGTAATGGAAATTTAATTGAAGAGTTAGACATCCAGACAATGGTTTATGCTGGACTAACAAGTGAGGTCATAAGGCTCTGAGACGCATAGCTGTGTAGCGTCAGCATGAAGGCACGCCTACAAGTGATAGAACCAAAAGGGAGCACATATAATGAAAATGAACCATGTCTTGTGAGTTGTTAGTTTAAATGTGCGTATAAATAAAATGTATTTCTATTATATGAATGCTAAAAATGTCCAAATTTGTTATTAAAAAAAGATAATACTTTCTTTAAAAAGTTAAGGCTGTCAGTGTTCAGAATACACACCTTTATGGATTTTTGTAAGACCATCCAACACCCCCCCCTTTATTACCCAGCATGAAAAGGTGACAGCCCGGTTACAACCTCGATGCTGAGGAAATGGCCTGTAAATAATAACGTGGGGGGGGAATGACGCCTGTGGGCACTGGTGGCTCCTTCTTCTTGGCAGTTGCAGGATGTTGATAAGCCTAACATTTACAAACGCTGGTAGCTGCTGAATATTCTGTTTGATTCAGCTCCCATATTTCACACACACGAGGTGTCAGCACACTTCATGTGGCGACACCTCGTGAGGTCTACACACGTCTACGTTGTGTTTACAGTGACAAGAAGCAAGTGTTGAAGCAAGTCAGAACTAGTCAGCTGTCTGCACAATCTCCTGTAAAGGCCAAATGATAGACCTGTCAATTATTTTAATTGTCATGCACAAGAACATGTGGTGCAATATTACTCGTATTAGGCTGCAGGTGAGCATTGTTTAGGATTGGACGGTTGATTGAGGGTTACGTAATAGTACATTTAATACATTTTAGAAACAACGAGGCAGGCAGATCCAGCCGTCAGTGGTTTTAGACTCTTTTGTGTGGTTGGAATTTTAGAAGATATTGTATACTTTTATTCCTTAAAAGCAGAATGAAGTTACCCCCCTGCACACTTCTAACCAACAACCACCACACACAGCTAGGGGGTCATAAGCAATGATTGAGAGGAATTATATTTGAATGAGTCAAAAGAGAGTTGTGCTAAATGCTACACATTCTGCTGTTAAGGATAATTATGTTTGTGTATTTGTTTTCAGATGCCTTTTAATGGTATAATGACTCCTCCTGATTTGTTTTAGTTGATCCTTGATTAACTTCTTTTATGTTATTTCTAGTATTTATTTATTGCCCATTTTAATTAGGCAGCAAAAAAAGATTTGAAATCTTTCTTATTTCTGATTTTCACTGCAGCTAACGACTGCTTTCATTCCTGTCTAATCTGTTTCACTATCCATTGTCAAAAGGTGAAAGACTTTTGTTAGAATATCTCAGAGGAAAGTGACATACTGTATATTCCATGTGAGTAGGACTGGATCTGAATATTTGTTCGATGGGTAGGTATTTGACTTTCAATATTATTATTTTAAATGTGCATGCAAGCTGAAATTCACTGTGGTATTTGTCAAGATTAAGCTGACTGCTAAATGTCTGCTAGCCACTGGCTAATGGCGCTATGTTGTCCATCTCAGCCAATAACAGAGAAGTGTTGAGTTATACCAGGAAGCAGTCCCTCGTTGGTAGAAGTCTGTACGGGTCTACTGAAGCAGCCTGGTGTCGTTATCAGGTGACCTGAAGGCTGGCTGAGCATTCATTCACACACACTGTCTGTTGTCAACGGTCAGTCTGTCTGTGTGTGTGTCTGTGTCTGTGTCTGTGTCTGTGTGTGTGTGTGTGTGTGTGTGTGTGTGTGTGTGTGTGTGTGTGCGCGCATGCGCCGTAAATCAACGTACAGTTCATCTGGACAGTTGATTGGTTGTGCTATTCTGTACCCATCCTTCAGGTAGGCTGACATCTCAAAGGGGTCGATATCGACGTAGGGGGTCTGACCCAGAGTCATCAGTTCCCAAAGCGTCACTCCGAAGGCCCACTGTGAAAACACACAGGATTAACACTGAGGCCAGCACTGACCATTCATATAGAATCATTTTATCATTTATACTGTTTATTGATCCCCAGTGGGGAAATTACAATTTACACTCTCTTTTGTAATCATAACCATTTCTATTCAGGGTGCGGAAAGCCTGTGGTGCCCACTTGCATTTAAATACAAACATGTGCCACAGGAACAATGCAAGGAAATAATGTTGAAAAATTGATACAGAATATAAATCATTGCTGGAAGGTTTTGTTAAGAGACAGAGTAAACAGTAGGGTGGCTGTTATGTTTCGGGAGACTGAGGGTTCAAGGACCCGTGTCAGCGAGGGCGCCGCCCTGCATGTGTTGATGTGTTGACCTACAAGAAGGAAACAAGTAAAAGAAGCATTTCCTTATTTGTGTTACTCTTCTTAAGCCATGTCTTAGGTCACACTTCAAACTAAACAGCTTACAATAGGTGTTGACCCTGAATGTTGGGAGTCAAGCTAAAGCAAAACTGGGCAGCTACTGCTAACTTGACAGTGCCTTATGAACACAATACAATAAACAATCTCTAAAAAGAGCAGGTTTCTATTGTGTTAGTATGTCACAACCTTTCATGGGGTGACACCAAGCCTTTAAAGGAAGTGAAGGGAGAGATTCAGGGCACAGTGATGGGAGGGCTCCTCAGATGAAAAACCGGGATGTACAGTAATCCAGCTTGTTCCCAAATCAGTGCCCAGCCCACTGCCAACATGGCTTTCTCATCCTGTCCAGCTTGATATTCAATGAGCACAACCACTGACATATGGGTACGGAGTGTTAATGTGCATAACACCAGCATGTGCTCTTATGATGCTACACATCTCCAAGTACTTGTCTGGACTTCCCCTAAAGCTTAGTTGGTTGGTAATGCCAGCCCTCTGTTAACTGTAAGTGTAGGGGAGGGGGGGTGATTACTATGAAGCAGTGTGACCATAAGAGGAATGCAGAGGGGTCGGGGCATGTCTGGCTGGTGTCTGAGCTGTGTCTCGAAGGATCTGTTGAGCTTCCCGACTATCTCCGCCGCGCCCGCTCTGCAATCCTGGGACAGGAAAGAGGGCCAGAGACCTGGTGCTCAACACTCTCCCTCCCTTCCCCTTGCCACCTTGACCAAGTGGCTTGGATACAATTGGGGCCATTTCCTGCATCACCCTCTCTGTATCATATCCCCTGAAAACTTTGTAGTTATAAAAAAAACCTTAAGAGACAGGAAAGGTTGCTTTTATGGTGAATACACTGTCCATAAATATTAGATTGTATGGTTAAGAAGTACTATAAAGTATATCTGTTATTGCTTACCACGTCACTCGCACTAGAGAAGTCGTTGTTGAGCAGGCTTTCCAGGGCCATCCAGCGGACCGGCCTGTTCTCATTATCCCCCAGACAGTGGTAGTCCATGGGAAATAGGTCTCGGGCAAGGGCATTATCTGTAATCTTCACCTGCATGTTGTCGTCAATGCTGTTGGAGTGCAGTACAATTTTTTTGCAATTAAATTCCAAACCAAATCACCTAAAAGTTCCAGTGAAGAACTGAGGAGAAATGATGGCAGCTCTGAGCAGGGTCAGGGACACTTACACGCAGTTCCTGGTAGCGAGGTCTTTGTGTATGACCTCCCTGCGAGCCAGGTAGCTCATTCCACACGCAATCTGGATGGCCATGTAAACCAAGTCTTGCTGAGAGATTGCCTGAAGGAAATGAGGAAGAGGGAGACAATGTGTAGTTGAGAAGCAGAGAAAGGAAAAATAGAAAAAGGCAGCGAGTGGGGACAGGAGACCACAGCTAACGCGACTTTACGGTGGCGAAATTGGTCTTCTGTGTCAAAATGTTCTTATTTCCTTTGAAGAAAACACAATCAACTATGGGTCAAAGATGGGAGTCACAAAGGCAAAGAATATTTCAGTCTTTAAATGAAAGAACACTAATGTTTATAGCCACAGGCATGGCTCTAGGGATGGCAAGGTCCGTCTCTGGCACCATCAGCAGGCTGACAAATTTGCCTTTTAGTAAAATATCATGAAAACTATTTGATGGATTGCCATAAATTGGTACAAATATCCACCGTACCAAAAATATGACCCCACAACCTTCCCTCTAGGGCCACGATGAGGTTGACAGTTTTGGTTTTGAGATAAATGTCAGTAACAACTTTTCCTGTAGCACCATGATCAAGTTCTCTGACTGACATTGGTAGGCATGCTAATCTGCTAAACTTTCATTTTTTTGCTAACATGCTATCCTGAAGCATTTAATGTACCTGAATTCACAAATATGTAGGGTGACAATTGTTCATTCAGGAGAATGGATAATCATAGTTATGGTTACAGTTATTTATTGGTTAACTGTAAAAACAAAAGCTACAGGTGACATTAGTGTGAAATGTACAATTACAGTATTAATACTTCTAAACAACTTTGTACAATCTGGATTTCCCTGTTTGAGCTAGAGTCTGATATTCAAATTAAACAACGAGGGCTTGAAGACAATGGCCTGGCCAGCAGGTGTGTCTGAGAAGTTCTCCGGACTGGCAGCTCCTGTGAAATGTATATAGACATCCCGAAAAGCTTAAAAGACAACCTTGCCTGTAAGCGAGCTCCTGACAGTAACAATATCCCATACTAATGTGTATATTGTTTTTATGTGTTATGTTTTATTTTTGTATCTGATCTAATTCAGCCAACAGCACGATCTCTGGCTCTGACACACACAGCTCAGGCTGTTTAATCTTCTCTGGCAGCGTACAGTGTGATACAACCCAGATTAATTATTCCCACAACAAGGAAAACAAAGTCTTTGCCACCAGGGAATGAGGATAAGAGCATTTTAAGTCAACAACTCAAGGAAAAGTGAGATGGGTGTTGCAGCTGGTACCAAACAGCTCCGTCAGGCTCGGTGTCTCCACCTTTAAATGTTGGGTTGTCAGTGAAGAAATGATGACTGTGGAAAAGGTCAACACAAAATACTTTTTTCCCCCTCAATGTTCGACCTTCAAAACCAGATGTTCACTTTCACAATGAATGCCACAGTGTAGTATTGTGCTTCCCTCAGAACATTAGCTCCCCTGTACTGGTACATTCTGATTTACAGCTCAATGTTTATTGCAACAGCGCAATTTAATAACTATGTCTTTGTCTCCTACATCTGCCAGAAGTACATAATGAGATTGCTGAGAACGAAGGTGCTGATGTGTTACCTGAAACTTTAAAAAGTGGTTTTGATTAATGCAAATGGATGGCAAGCTTCATCTAATGAATGAAAATTGTTTGCTACATCTGTATTTTGCTGCTGATTGATTGGTTGGATCTGTGCTGTGGCTTTGCCAAGCACATCAAAGACTCTCTGGGGTTAACCTGTACAAAAGCCTGATTGTCTTTACATAAAAAGTTCTGCCTCGAGCACCAACTTCATGGCTATATCAACAGTCCTAATGACAGTGTGAACAGTAGTTACTGGTAGGTGTTACTTTGGGGTGACTGCTGCAAACACACAAAACATTCTTTCAGGCTTAACTCTTTGATAGAATCACATTTTTTTCTCCAATTTGGGGAATTTATTTTAATAGCTGTATGTCTCAGTGCAAGACCCACATGGCTTACATTGAGGCATTTATCTTAATGGTTTAATAAGGGACTCGTGTTTTTTGATCTGCCAAGTTGCCGAGTTGAAGCCTTACCTGTGGGTTGTTAGCCTCAGCTAGCTTGCATTGCCGCAGGAACAGCTTAAGATTCCCCCAAGCCATGAAAGGCAACAGCACCATGGGCTTCTCTCCGTCCTCCGTACACACGTGGCTTATGGGTAACAGATTTCTGAAGGTGGAGAGAAAGACCAACTGAGGAACAGTGTGTAACACAGCTGTACATACTGTTAATGTACATGTGTGGAAGTTAGCTGCACGTCAAAGGGACGAAAATACATGTTAGCGGGGGGCTCATCCAAAACATTGCCAAAATCTGGAAGAGGAAGTCTCAGCAAGTATCAATTTGTTGCCCTCAAAAAGAGGAAGGAGTGGACCAACATGAGGACTTCTTCACAGAAAGTTTCTTCACAGAAAGTTAAAGCACCAAGACTCCTGATGAATTTGAGGCATAATTAGAGAAACTAACGCTACTGTAATCTTGAACTTAGTTCAATGCATACAGGGTATGACCATACTATCAAAACTTAAATATTTTCTTTTTAATCAAAATAAATGATAATTTTATGGAAGTTACACCAGAACAAGTAAGCGAGCAATTTGTGGGTTTTCCATTAATGTCAGAAACATGTTTTGTTCCCACCACAGTCTATGGTACAGTCTGTGCTCTGTGTAAAAATGCGGTGCTCTTTCATCAACATTTAAAAGACGAACACAGTAACCACTGTGACGGAATCCAGTGTCAGTGGGTTAGGAGTGAGATCTGAAACTGTTGCAGAAGTGGACAACAGTGATGTTGGTCTACGATGCATACCACATCGGGGTTATGTGGTGTTTTGCCATTTCTTCTTGTTTTTAAATATAATTCTAGTATTAAAATGTTTGATATTTAGATTAACAATAAAAAGGCAAATGCTGCACAAATTTAACAGTGATTGGTGTTAGCTTCCTCTCACCTATGATGAAGTCCACGCAGCTTGCAACTCTCAGTCAACATCATGGTCACCTGCACCTCAGACGCATGATCTGAACAAATGTATCAGACACATAATCAGATTTTTGGGCTGCAAAGGGCTGGAATCAACCCCCGGTCCGCTGTGATAAGGACTGAGCAGAACATGGGGCGCCCGCTCAACCAGGTGAGCTACCACGGCACCCCATAAAATACGATTTAAAAAAAAGCAATGTGGCAGAACGAGAGTGACCTGCGCGGTACAAAAGTTGAAATGTTAATGATACAATGTCTGAGTAACCCTAACCCTAACTTGAGAGGAAATCTGACTTGTGCCAAGCTTACTGAAGTTCAGTTTTTAATCTGTGTATGCAGCTTTGCCATCGTCTGGTACTTATGGAAGCAGTATTGTTCTTTCCCCAAAAGGCGCATGAGGAAGTAAAGAGTGTAACAAAGCTAAGACTGGCATGGGGATATTGTTCACTGAGTGTTATCCACCCCTCCCTGAGTAAACATGAGAGAATGGAGAGGTCAGAAGGCAACTGGCAGAGAAAGCTGACACATGCTTCTAACAAAGAACCTGAACGTCCTACATAAAGACGTATTTTCACTGGCGTGCATGAGTAATAATTCATTAACTGCCAACTCTATGTGCCCATTTACTGGATAGGTAGGTTTCCATCCAACAACTTGCATCATACGTCTTATGTCTTTGGCATTACAATCATGTCATGACGTTTCAGTGATCACTTTCCCAACCAACACACACAAACACACAAACATTAATAAGACAACACACTTGAATTGACATTCATTTCTTTGACAACATTGTGCATTAGAGAAAGGACTGAGGAAATACCTTTCACTGTCTTCACAAAGACCGGCTTTTCCTTACTGGGGTCCTTTTCATCCAGGAGCACACCGTGGAAGATGCGGCCAAACGTGCCTGTCAAAGACCAACCACATGTTTTTATTTGAGGAAAAGGGCATGAAAGACACAGCCAGAGGCACCACATTCAAAGATTAATGTGACCTCACTCACAGGTCGCCATGCCTGGCTGATCTTTGGACGGAGGTGGCCAGGCTTCTGCTTAACATGCTTTGTCTCTTAAAGGGATTAGGCAGCTTTGGCTCTTGTTTCCCTGACATGAGCCAAAACAAGAGAGATTCATTGGAGCTAAGAGGACCTTTCATCACTTAAACCGATTCAGAAACACATACGACGTGAAAAGGCCAAGTGAACGTGCTCATCATCTCCTTTGTCTAAACTGTCACCCCATTGCTCCAGGACTTTACTGAGGTAAATGCCATTTAAGACCATAAACCATCAACATAAACTTAGAAAAAAAATCTGAGCCCTAAAGCTAACCATGCCTTGTGTTTCAACAGGAGAGACGGAGCATAACAACAGGGTTAGTGTTTAACTGTGCCCCCCCCGCCCCTACCTTCTCCGTCAAGCCTGTCTGGTCCTGCTGGCTCTCAAAAACAGAATCCAATGCAAAGTTCAACCAACTCTGAGGCATTGCCTTGTATGTTTTGTATTTGACATTTCTTAGATATTATCTCTTATTTTTCGTGTGTAGGACTTGCTGTATTTGTACGCCTGACTTCACTGGCAAACTACCCACATACATCAAGTTAAGACAGGAAGTCAGATAGATACACAAGTAAAGCTATCTGCCGGTGTGTTTACTTGCAGATAGTTGTAGAGCATCCTGATAGTATAGTTATGGCTACCAGCATTACAAAGCATTGATAGTTACATCAGGGTAGGTCTTGATTGAAACAGGACTTGATAGCATGTGATACAAATAGCACCCAGCGGGAGGGGGAGGCCATGCAAGTCGGGCCTGTGTGCCCACCAACGTGATCAATGGTGCAGGATGAGAACAGAGTGGTTTGAAAAATAATTGCAGCAAATTTAATGATTTAGCAACAAGAGCGCTGGCTAGTGGCCGATTAGAGTCACATTTTACACACAGCCTCATTGTAGCATGGTGAACTACTGAGTCGAGTTTTGTGTTAATTAAGGTCAATGTTGCAGAGACAAGGCTAATTGTTAGTATTTTTAAGATGATTTTTGGGCATTTTAGGCCTTTATTAGACAGGACAGCTGAAGAAAGGAAATGGGAGAGAGTGGGGGGGGTAAAGACATGCAGCAAAGGGTCACAGGTTGGAATTGAACCCATAGCCAATCGTGCTAGTTGCTAACTTTAAAACATGAGGGTCAACAGATTCTACTTGCAACCTTTTGTGCAGATTGGACTCATGGCTTAAGAGGAGTTCAGAAAAGTAGGTTTTAGATTTATTGTGATTTTGTGAAAAATATTATAGGTGGAAATATTTTCACACATGGATGTACAGATTTTGAATGTGCTATGGATGGTGTGGGAGTTACTGGTCAAAACGTTCTAATCTTGATTATAACACCACCTGCAGGTGGATATGTTTCATTGTTGATGTCTGAGGTAGGTGCACCCTTCTATACCTCCTAATAGAAATGGTATCTACATAACTTTAGGGCATATTGTGCAGTACCACTTTTATTTACGAAAGAATAATAATAAAAACCAGAGGGGTCTCAATAGGGCCTCAGCCCCTTCGGGCTTGGACCCCTAATGAAAGTAGATAGCAGATAAATAGCAAGACCAATAATCTCAAAGGGATGCTTTTGCAATTGAAATCCAGCTTGTGTCATCTTTGTGTGGGCAGTGTGTTAAGATGAACAGTGCGTGCCTTCCCTTGCTCTGCAAGGCTAATGCAATAAACACAAAGTACAGCTGTGAAGATAGAGGCTGTGTTGCAGGTATTTGGTCATAAACTAAAGTAGTGGACAAAATTAAAAATTTGACCTACTGGTGGAAGTAGATAAAAAGTCAGAGGATCACCACAGTTATTCCAATCCATCCTAAGTGGAACATGAATGTCCATCCAGTAGTTCTTGACAATTTTCAGGCTAGACCAAAGTTGTAGGCTGACTATTCGACATTGCCATTCCTTGAGCCATGGCACTCGCGAAAAACATTTAGGGGTTCAGTTACAGCTTTTGCATGGTAAATGGTAACATTTTATAATAGCAAAAAAATAACTTGAACAGAGTATTAGAGTACCATAAACCATCAGAGGCCCTCTGATGGTTTATGGTTTAAGTGGCATTTGAAAACAGAACACCCACACTTTTTACTTCCATTGCGTTGTAGTTAGCCTTGGGTAACTCTTACATCATGCACACAGCCACACTAAACCCCAGTGTGGGCAAATCTCCAGAAAGTGAAGTACAGTCTTGTTCAGCAAGAGAAAGAGATTCAGAAACATCACTATCTTAGGCTTTCTGTCAATATGTAATATGCCTCAGCAAGAACAATCCTTTGCTATTTTAAGTTTGAGGCAAAGTTTTACGGATCTGATGAGGCATGCTCATACAGTACGTTGCAGGATAAAAGCAGCATTCATGGCACTGTCTTCTTCTTCATCAGACACATGAATGCACAAGGAGAATAATGAGGATGTTCATCATTAAGAAAATAAATTGACCTTTTTGTATGATGGCATTCATTAAGCCACTGAAAATAAACAAATACAATTCATCTATACATCAGGATAAAGATTCCACACAATGTTGATGATGTTTAGCAACATTCTGCAACAACTTCATAATTTTTCTTGCACATGTTTCCAAACCGTTTCTAGCAACTTCACTAGTTACAATTCAGCTGTTCAGCTAGATAATGGCAGCTACCTACAGTTACCAGCAGTTAGCAGTTCATTAAGCAACAAGTAAAACTATCTGTCCAAAACTCCGTAAATCACCTTGGTACTACAGTCCCTGTTGTCAAACTGGCCTGAAAAAAATGAATTTTAGCAAAAAGTCAGAATGGTTACACTTTAGTTGAAAGCATCTGACAGTGTAATGAAACTTTATGAAATCTTTATAAGTGCAAAATTGTTTTACTTTGCTTGAGGTCAAGGAAAACATTATATCACAATCGTAATGGTCTTATGACAGCCAATGTAAAAATCAAGATCATATGACAGTTTAATGTAATGTTGACATATAAAGCAAAAACATTTTTTAAGTGTCATAATTAGGCCTGCTATGACATATTCATGACAGGTTATATTGTCTAGTTTAATGTCAAGTTTCCGTAACACATACATCTCAAACAATGCTAACTTTGCATTAAAAGAATCATAGTTTACTAAATAACACTTTATGACAACAGTCATAAACATTTTGTCATGGCTGTGACAGTTTTGTGTCAGTCTTATGCACACCCCTTCAAAGAAAGTGTTACCAAATGAACTATTACGCTGAAATCATTGGCTTCTACCGAATACCCCTTGCCCACTGCATGACAATCTGTGAGCAGCACTTCTTTGCCAAAGTCAGACTTTCAGAATTTGTGTTCTTGAGATAAAGATCACACTTTTCTGAAGAATACAAAAGTGTGAGCTTCTTTAGAAGAAAGGAAGCATTAGAATGAGAGAGAAACAATTAAGACATATACCTTCATGCAAGACATCCCGTAATGTGACTCTCTCCCTTGAGATGGCAATGTCTTTAACTTTAGCTTTGGCCTCCATTAGAGTAACACTCCTCAGGTCGTTCTTCTCAATGCGGAGAGATGGGTAACCTGTGAGAATGGAAAAAACACATACTGGCTTGAAATGCACACCGGGCTCATCTTAATTTAAACCGAACACTAACAAAGGGATTGACAGGCCTTTGAACCCTGATTAACATGGAAAACAACTTGGGGAACTTCTGCTTTCTATTACTTTGACAGAGAAACACGTCTTACTCACAGAAAGCTTACTTATAAAACACACAGAATCCTCAGTTGAATTCTGTGAATTCCAGCAATTACAAGAAACAGTCAGCATCAAAGCAACCTCATGTAAAGTCCTGTATTTCAGCATTTCCTTTACATAACCTCCGTATGTTGTTGCTGTCATTAGCTGCTAGCTTACTGTGGAAGGAGTGAGATTGGATTTAAAAGAAACACTCACACACAGTAAACGTGACCCTTTTCTATAAACACACTTCATGTGTACACAACATGTCAGTGATGAGAGATTCACTGGTACTCAGAAAGACTCTGCCAGGCTGAACTGTGCACAGGTCTTTAGACAAACAGACAGTTGAGAAACCAGTGGAGGAATGGAGACAATGGAAAATTCACAGACTAACAACCTTCTGAAATAGTTGCAATGACAATGAGGCCTCAAGAAGAAAGCTGCTTCTTCTTCTGAGCTGCATCTGATACTTATACAGAACTATCTGTGTAGAATCTCTAAATTGTGATCTTGATATGATATAAGAATAAAACAGGGTGGTTAAGCTAAGGCTTTAAATAAAATAAAGATCAAAAACAGATCCCATCCAGATTCAAAGATGCAAAATTCAAACATAGCAATAAAAAAGTTGTAAGGTACTTTAATTAAAAGAATAAATATTTGCTGTAGCATGTAAAGTGTAAAGGCCTTTTCCTACTACTGTGAGTTGTAACAAAGTACAGGTGAATGCTGCCCCCTAAAGGTCAAACCAAGGGTGCAATTTATTTTCAGCACTGAATGAAAATGAATACAGTTCTGCACATCTTGGAGACAATATAGTAAATAGCATTTTATTTATATATTTATGGTGTCTTGTCACACTAATGCACAACTAATACTTTCTAGCAAAAACACTGTTTTTAAAATGCATTGTTAACCTGAAGTAATCAGTTTAACAGCCAGAAACCATAAACAGTGGTCCAAAGAATAAAGAGTGATTTTTCCCTGTCCATACTACATAGTAACTGTGCACACATTGTGAGATATATATATATATATATATCTTATATTCATTTATTATATAATATAATATTATATATATTATTATATAATATATATATATATATATATTATATATAGTATATATATATACATACATTACACATAATTACACCCACACACACACCACATATATAATATAATATATATTTTGTGTGTGTGTGTGTATGTATATAACACATACTACATAATATATACATAATACACATACATACATATACATTATATATACACATACATACATACATATTAATATTATATATATATATATACATATACACATATCATATATATATATCCACAACACATATATATATATACATATACACAATATTATATATATACACATATATATAATATACATATACACATATTATATATACATATACACATATATATATATATATATACACATATGCACACATATATAATATATATATATACATATACACATATATATATATAACCACAGTATATTACGCACATATATATATATATATATATATATATATATATAAAAAAAAATTATATAAAAATATATTATATAAAAATTTGTGAGCCGCTCTTACATTTTATTGGTGTAGTGCATTGTGGGTCAATAGTGTCCACCTACAGCATGTTAGAAAAAATCTGTTTCTAATTAAGTATCTAATTGTATTGATATTAAATGCCTAAATACATATATGTGTAACTTACATCAAAGCACAACAAGCTACTAAACAAAAGTGACAAAATTTCAGCACAAAGCCGGCGAGAAGCAGTGGCCAGGATTTTGAGGCTTGAACCAGCCACCAGGAGGAAGCCTTCATTTTTCTATAATTGATGATGATAATTGATGAATTCTATTACTTTCACTCTACTGCTCATAATGCTATAATTAGAAGCATGTCATTACAGTGCAGAAATGCAACCATACACAGTTTTTTATCCATCAGTGTCAAGAAAACTATGGGCAAAACATGTCTAAATTGTTAGTGTTCGTTATTGTACATGACAACAAAATAGTATTGTAGGTCTGAGTCCTAAGTTGTAGCTGGAGCTTTACTGCAACTTACTTTTGGTTTCATGAGGGGGAACACCAGGGTTTTGGAAGGAGGAGGCAGCAAGCTGGAGAATGGGTGCAGAACCAGGGTGATTGTCTGATAACAAGAGTAGAGGGGGAGGGAGTGAAGGGTGGGAGAGAATGGGAAAGATGTGATTGAATGGATAACTCACTCAAATGACAACATGACCTGAATGAACAAATGAATACTGTGGTTGTACATTTTCAGCTCATTCACAAAACATTAATCAAACCAGACATGCTTGCAAGTTGAGTGCACCTTCCTTTCAGGAGTTGACTAAAAAAGGGTGGACGGTGAAAATAATCCCATTCAGCAAAGCATAAGACATTAGGAATGGACACGTGGGTCAAACACTATGCACAGGAGGTGAGAGGTAGCTTTGTATCCACAAGAGGGCAATGAAGGATCACACACTGACAATATGGCACAAAAATAGCTGATGAGCTTTTTTTAGTGTTTTTCAAAATGAACCATAAAGATCAATGTTCCATTGAGATCAAGATTAATGTTGTCACTATTTCATGAGGTAAATACAGTCAAATGTTTGATTCTCCCCACAGAGATATCCCCCGATGTGTAGTTCTTTCTGCTTGTAAACTAATATTGATGGTGTTGGTGTACAAGGATGGCTAATAATCATTTGGAAATTCTAGGAAGTTTCTGCTCCCAGCCAAGAAGTAGTCCAGCCAATAATACTGCATTAAATGGCAAATTGTCATTTTAACACTTAAGTTTTTGTAATTTAACAAACAAGATCTAACCTGCTAGTTAGTGGTCTTTAGAGGTGTTGGTAGGTAGATTCTGTTCCTGTTGGACATAGCCAGGCTTGCTGTTTCATATCATTATGCAAAGCTAAGCTAACCCGGCTCCAATCTTCTCATCTTCCTCATTTTTCATAAAATGTAGAACTATTCCTTTAAAATGGAACTGACAAAAACTACTAAATCAGTTTATTGCTGGCATATAACAGACCAGTATGAAATTGGTTTACAATATGGCATAGGTACAAGGTGTAATTTGGTCAGTTAAAGTCACAGGATAAACAGAAAAGAGCCTTCTGGCAAATAAGGAAATATTTGTCTTGTAAATTCTAGGGCTGCTGTAGTAACCATGGTGATGCTTTTATCATTGTGACCCTAATCTCATTTTGTGGCCCCATTACTTACACTTTAATTAGGCCAATCCCCATAATAAAGCAAAATTGTTTATTTTGCAAAGCATGCCAGATTATTTCCACATTACAAGTTTACCTATAATTACAATTGGGTCCCAGCCAAGTGCTGGGTTAGTAATCTTACTGCCACCTAACACCAACAACAACACTTACTAACAAAGAACGCTACTGGAGGAAATGTGTTAGAGTCGAGATTAATTTACTATTTAATCCACTTTGGTAAGAGATTAAATGGGAGAAAAAAGTGATTACATTTTGAATACGGTTCTGATGTAGGTGGGTATAACGGTTAGCTCCAACTATAACTTTGGTCCTGTTGTCTGTTTCCCAGCATGCTCTAAATTCACATCAAGTTCAACATAAAAGACTGCCTGTCCTTCCCTGCCTGCTGATCAGATGGCCGGACACAGAGCACACATTAAGTACAGTACATTTACACATTGCTCAAACAGTAAAGGGTCACAAGGGTAGTAGCAACATCACTGCATAAACTCTGTTCTTCATTACACTCTTATGATACAAGTTAAGTTAAGTCGATTATTGCATTTGGAACAGCATGGACTTTTGCAGATGCCAGTGTGAAAAAACAACAACAACTATGGTAGCCTGAATCCGACTGAATGTACTTGAGTACCTTGAGGTGCCATCTTGTACATGTAATTAACTGTACAAAACTGTTCTAATGGTTTTAATATGAAACATGACATGATGTTGCATCGTGTTACTGATTGCCTTGCTTTCAGAAATGTTGTGGTGAGAGGGAATAAAATCTCTTACTGGTGACTGGGGCTGCGTTGTTTGGCGTGTCAGCCCTCAGGTACTGTGTGGTCTGGGTGGATGGCTGAGACAGGCCCTGTGAGCTCCCACTGTCACTCACACTGAAACCACAGACAAAAAGAAAAGCCAGCTTATTAAGAGGCAGCAGGGTTAAGTTGCACCAGCAATTGCTAAATCCATAACTAAGTTTGTGTGTAAAGTCCTTCCTAAGTTCTCAGTAACTATTTTCTAATTTCTGCTAGTTTAAAACCAGTGATTTACTAAATGGGGTTTTGCCATTAGAACATCTTGTTTTTTTTTTGTTTTTTTTAATGATTATTTTGTGGGCATTTTTAGGCCTTTATTGACATGATAGCTGAGCTGAGAGAGGATGCCATAAACATTGTGGGCCGCGTAGTGGATCACGGCTGTGCTCCTTTATCAGGCGGTGGCACACAACTTGCATCTTACTTTAGGTCATATAACTCTTTCAAATTGTACCCACCATTTTCAGTTAACGATTGAAATGTCTGCCGCCCAGATAGTCCTCCATCGGTCTTGGAAAGTGAAACTTAAATCTGTCATGGGGTGGTTGGATTTATTCACGCCGATTAAAAAGATTTATTAAAAGCTTCCTTCTTTTCAAAGTTTATATGTACAGCATTATATGCTGATATTTATTTCATAATATTATATATATATATATATATATATATATATATATATATATGAACTTATTTGGAGAAAACAGGTAGTTATTATTAAAAGGGCGGCTGTGGCTCAGTGGTAGAGCGGTTGCCTGGCAATCGGAAGGTTGGTGGTTCGATCCCCGCCCCTGCAGTCATTGTCGAAGTGTCCCTGGGCAAGACACTGAACCCCGAGTTGCCCCCGGTGCTGCGCATCGGAGTGTGAATGTGTGTGAGTGTTTATCTGATGAGCAGGTGGCACCTTGTACATCGATATCTGATAACCTGCGTAGCTGCCTACAGCTACCTAGAGTGGAGATTACAGGATCTTAAACAACTGGAAAACTTAAGTGCAGGTTTCAACTTGATGTAATCCTTTCTGTGGGGCTGACCTATTTTTGTTGGTCTTTGAGCCGCAGCATTCTCAAGAAAACTTTCTAAGGTGACAAATACAAGGCTGTGAATCAGCTGGTCTGTGTGCTGGTTTTCATCAGCTTCAGTATAATGAGTTTACTTTGCTTAGCTGACACATAAAGACTATGGTCAGTTTGGAACAGGGACAAACAAAGAAACAAACCTGTCCTCCATCTCCACTCTCTTCATGCTGTGCAGGTGCAGGATGGCCAGGATGATGGCCACGAGGAAGATGACAATGCAGCAGACGCTAACACTTATGTAGAATACCTGTGTGGAGGTGGTGGGGGGATCATCTAGTGACGAAAACAAGCCACACATTCACAATCAGAGACAACAAAGGAGCACACAAAATGCTATTGATATTATAAACAAAGTATAGCATTAATATGAGGTCAGGCGACAGAAAGAGACTAAGTGCACTTAGGGTTAATGGAGGCAAGGAATGGTGGAGGCTGTGCCCAGGATTTAGTTTCTGAGAGCTTTTCTCATCTCCTCTAAAAGCATCTGAGGGCCCCTGGTTCCTTGGGCCTACCCAAGCAGAAGAGAGAGAACCCACTAATGGCACTTTGTTACTGGGGCAGTGGGCTCACAAAGACCCTGCATAAATCCCACTGGAAGAGGACAGCCACACCAATAGGTGGGGGGTGACAGAGTGCACTTTGGTTATGGAGAGTTAGACTATTTGGTACTGCTATACAGAAAGACTTCTCAGTACTAATTTAGCCGGCGTCTTAGACTGATGCCACCTATGATAGACAGTAAACAGAGATGCTACAGAGGGATAAGTAGAGCATGATGTGGAGGTAAGATTACTTACACTCAGGCCGTGGAAGCGTGGTATTGTTGTGGGGAATGGGAGTCTTTGGTTCAGAATCTATTTCTGTTGACAAAGAAAGAAGAAAAGAGTATTATGTCGACCGAAATCAACAACTAAAAGGCATTCACACACCTCCAATACTCAGTGCAGTATGTAATGCTGAAACAAAAAAAGCTTAACTACTTTATGAAACTAAAACTTCCCTTGACAAAGGCTGAACTCATTTTTCACCGTCAGTCATTTGTGACCACATGCACCCAGAAAATAGATAGCCGTGTTTTTCCACCTCATCTCGTTAACTCAAAGATAAATCTGACCGATGCCACATTAAAAAGCAACAGCTGAGTGTGAGATGTCATTTCTGTATACAACATAACAACACTATAAATGTGGTATTTGTAATTTAAAGATGCTTTTCTGTGGTGTTTTAAGCAGTTTTAAAAAAAAATATGCAGAAGCCTAAAAAGGAAATTAAAACCACTAAAGGGCTAAATGGCTGCCTCCTGCTTCTTTAGCAAGTGAGACCAAGTTTCAAATCTCTCTCCCTCTCATTAAAGAACAGGATTAAATAGAATATTTGAAAGACCAATTACATAATTGTCATTGAAATGTCAATAACATTAAAAAAAACTTCCATCACCGTGCTCTAATAGACCTTATTCATTATATTTATAAAACAAAAAGCAATAGGATAAACATGTGTTTTGCTAATCAACAACATCCAGTATTCCTTACTCTAGTTCATAGTCGACAGGAAAGGACAACCTCACAAGTGGGGACTTTGTTAGAGGCCCAGGAACACAAACCTGAAATAGCTTTTTAGGTTAAGCTTCCCGAGTTCATGAAAAGGCTCCAGCAATTAAAAACGACCATAAGTCGGTAAACTCAGGGCATCATTATAAAACAGCATACATATTAGCATACATCATTGTTTGTCTTCTGCTACAACACTACAGATACAATCCAAAAACAAAGTTGATAGGTATGATTGCTCAACGTACATTTTGCACCACTCAGGCATACAAAGAATCTCTTATGGCTACTAATCTGACTCATGCTCAAAATAAATGTGTTTCCATGTGGAATATGGTCACTTGGCCACATGTAATTATCTTCAGACAGTTTGAAAATAGCACTGAATACAGAATACAAAAACCCGTTCATCACCCACTGTAACTCTTTAGAGTATGTGACACAGTGCAAACAACACTGAGTAAAGGCCTCACATTCTCCACAGACTTCATTTTCTATGTAGTTATATTGTTTTAGCAAACTGTTACTAATGTCATGTTCAAGGGCTCAGTTCCACTGAAATGTCAAGGAGAGCCAGCAGGCAGAGTCATCATTACTGTTATTAATTAATGTCATGCCCGATGTGACTCAAGTGCAGATGTGAGCTGCGCATGCGTCACTTTGCGACCAGTAATTCAATTTTTTCAATTCAATTCAATTTAATTTATAGTATCAATTCATAACAAGAGTTATCTCAAGACACTTTACAGATAGAGTAGGTCTAGACCACACCAAAATTTACAAGGACCCAACAGTTCTAGTAGTTTCCTCCAGAGCAAGCAACAGGGCCACAGTGGAGAGGAAAAACTTCCTTTTAGGCAGAAACCTGGGACAGGCCCAGGCTCTTGGTAGGCGGCGTCTGACGGGCCGGTTGGAGTTAGTGGAAATAACAAAAATAGAAAAAATAGTAGTTTGTAGCAGTTCTTTGTAGTAGTTCATGGCATAGCAGGGCACTGTGCGGCATTACAAGGCACAGCAGGACGTAGCAGTAATGTCTGAAGTAGCCTCCAAGATTAGGGCTGCACATTTAATCAAATTTTAATTACAATCACGATTCTCAACAGATAGCAGTCGGTTATACAGCAGTCTCAAGGTTCACCAGTTTACTAGTTAACGCAACATTTTGTGCCGTCTGTGTTGTTTTTCAGACAACAGCAGTGACCAGTGCTAGTCGGTGCTAATTAGTGTCTGTTAGCTCACAGGGCTCTAGGGTACTAGTTAGTGTCTGTTAGCTCACAGGGCTCTAGGGTCAAGTTGTGTCTGTTAGCTCACAGGGCTCTAGGGTGCTTAGTTGTGTCTGTTAGCTCACGGGCTCAGGGTGCAGTTAGTGTCTGTTAGCCAAGGCTCTAGGGTGCTAGTTAGTGTCTGTTAGCTCACAGGCTCTAGGGTGCTAGTTAGTGTCTGTTAGCTCACAGGGCTCTAGGGTGCTATTTAGTTCTGTTAGCTCACAGGGCTCTAGGGTACTAGTTAGTGTCTGTTAGCTCACAGGGCTCTAGGGTGCTAGTTATGTGTCTGTTAGCTCACAGGCTCTAGGGTGCTAGTTAGTGTCTGTTAGCTCACGGGCTCTAGGGTCTAGTTAGTGTCTGTTAGCTCACAGGGCTCTAGGTGCTAGTTATTGTCTGTTGCTCACAGGGCTCTAGGGTGCTATTTAGGTCTGTTAGCTCACAGGGCTCAGGTTGCTAGTTGTGTTTGTTAGCTCACGGGGCTCTAGGGTGCTAGTTATGTTCTGTTAGTTCACAGGGCTCTAGGGTGCTAGTTGTGTCTGTTAGCTCACGGGCTCTAGGGTGCTAGTTAGTGTCTGTTAGCTCACAGGGCTCTAGGGTGCTAGTTAGTGTCTGTTATCTCACGGGCTCTAGGGTACTAGTTAGTGTCTGTTAGCTCACAGGGCTCTAGGGTGCTAGTTATTGCTGTTAGCTCACAGGGCTCGAGGGTGCTGTATGTCTGTTAGCTCACAGGGCTCTAGGGTGCTAGTTAGTGTCTGTTAGCTCACAGGCTCTAGGGCGCGAGTAATATTTTTCCCGAGGTCGCACCGGTGCACCTAATGTCCTCGCATCCGCTGCTTCTCCACAAAAAAAAAAAGTTGTTTATATGGATATGGTTTAATTTTGCGTAACGTGACCCATTTATTCTGTAAAGGCGTGCCTGTGTTGGATCTCTCCTCTTACTCTCCGCGCAGCTCCGCCCCTATTCACTCACACACGGCTCCCAGCAACACGAAGAGACAGAGAGGCGACAGCAGTGGTCCACACTTCTGACATTTGTCTACAGTTTTAATTGTTATTTATACAGCTGTATATTGTTAATCATGAGAGGCAACCTGTATTTGTACCTGTGTTTCCGCTGGTAACTCTGCTATTGCGGTCGCCACGGCAAAAAACACAGAAGTTATTTAATGCAACTAACTTCAGTTCGTAGGGTAACAGCGTGTGAGACGGAGCCTGCTGGACCTGGGCCAGAGATGTTACCCACTGGGGGCGAGATGGACCCCAGCCAGAATTTATCTTGTTCATAAAAATGCGCGAAGATACAGACATTTCATACAAACGTGTGTAACTCTGCTCGACCCCACCATTTGACCCTACTGTACCTTTCATAATGAGTCAGCTGTCTCTCTGTGAGTAGCATATATGTCCATTGCACCCCCCCCCCCGCCCTCTCCCTAGCTCTTTGTAATCAGTTATTGTTATTGTTGAAACAAGTGAAGGCGCTTTCTCAGAGGTACATAAAAAAAAATCCTAGTCTATTTATTTCAGATAGCTAATTTATATTTATAGGTGTTGCAGCTGTATGTATGTACAACATAAAACGTCAACATAAGAAGAATGTAGCATGATATAGATGTGAAAGCAGTTATAAATAGCC
>NC_045741.1:25152768-25152933 GCF_008692095.1 Etheostoma spectabile
TAAAATATGTTTTGGTTAAAATCAGCAAATAATTGGGATAATTAATCGGGATCTCAATATTGATCAAAATAATCATGATCATCATTTTGGCCATAATCGTGCTGCCCTATCCAAGATGCTAACGAGAGACTTCTGTAACGTCTGAAGTAGCCTCCGAGATGCTAA
>NC_045741.1:25152958-25221532 GCF_008692095.1 Etheostoma spectabile
AGGGGCAATTTATTCAGCACTGAATGAAATGAATACTTCTGCCAATCTTGGAGACAATATAGAAATAGCATTTTATTTATATATTTTATGGGTCTGTCACACTAATGCACAACTAATACTTTCTAGCAAAAACACTGTTTTTAAAATGCATTGTTAACCTGAAGTAATCAGTTTAAGACCAGAAACCTAAACAGTGGTCCAAGAATAAAGGTGATTTTTCCCTGTCCATACTACATAGTAACTGTGCACACCATTGTGATATATATTATATATATATATATATTAATATATATATATATATAATATATATATATTATATATATTATATATATATATATATATATATATATATATATGTATATATATCTACATACATACATACAAACTATATATTACACCACACAAACACATATATATATATATATATTGTGTGGTGTTAGGTTTGTATATTATATACACATACATTACATATTATACATCATATACACATACAGATACATTTCATAATATATACATACATATTCACCAAAAATATATATATATATATATATAATAAAATATACACATATTAATATATATACACATACACAATATAATATACATATAACACATATATTCTATAACATATCTATATAGTATAACATATATATATACATTATCACATATAATATATATATATACACATTGCACATATATATATATATATACATTACACATATATATATATTACACATATATATATATAACATATATATTATATATAATATATATATATATATATATTATAAAAAAAAATTAATATAAAATATATTATATAAAAATTGTGAGCCGCTCTTACATTTTATTGGAGTGGCATTGTGGGTCACTAGGTCCACCTACAGCATGTTAGAAAAATCTGTTTCTAATTAAGATCTAATTATTGATATAAATGCCTAAATACATATATGTGTAACTTACAATCAAAGCACAACAAGTACTAAACAAAAGTGACAAAATTTCAGCACAAGCGGCGAGAAGCAGTGGCCAGGATTTTGAGGCTTGAACCAGCCACCAGGAGGAAGCCTTCATTTTTCTATAATTGAGATGATAATTGAGAATTCTATTACTTTCACTCTACTGCTCATAATGCTATAATTAGAGCATGTCATTACAGTGCGCAGAAATGCACCATAACAGTTTTTTTATCCATCAGTGTCAAGAAAACTATGGGCAAACATGTCTAATTGTTAGTGTTCGTTTGTACATGACAACAAAATAGTATTGTAGGTCTGAGTCCTAAGTTGTAGCTGGAGCTTTACTGCAACTTACTTTGGTTTCATGGGGAACACCAGGGTTTGGAAGGAGGAGGCAGCAAGCTGGAGAATGGTGCAGAACCAGGGTGATTGTCTGATAACAAGAGTAGAGGGGGAGGGAGTGAAGGTGGAGAGAATGGAAAGATGTGATTGAATGGATAACTCACTCAAATGACAACATGACCTGAATGACAAATGAATACTGTGGTTGTACATTTCAGCTCATTCACAAAACTTAATCAAACAGACATGTTGCAAGGTTGAGTGCACCTTCCTTTCAGGAGTTGACTAAAAAAGGGTGGACGGTGAAAATAATCCTCAGCAAAGCATAAGACTAGGAATGACCGTGGGTCAAACACTATGCACAGGAGGTGAGAGGTAGCTTTGTATCCACAAGGGGCAATGAAGGATCACACAACTGACAATGGCACAAAAATAGCTGATGAGCTTTTTTAGTGTTTTTCAAAATGAACCATAAAGATCAAGTTCCATTGAGATCAAGATTAATGTTGTCACTATTTCATGAGGTAAATAAGTCAATGTTTGATTCTCCCCACAAGAGATCCCCGATGTGTAGTTCTTTCTGCTTGTAAACTAATATTGTGTGTTGGTGGTACAAGGATGGCTAATAATCATTGGAAATTCTAGGAAGTTTCTGCTCCCAGCCAAGAAGTAGTCCAGCCAATAATACTGCATTAAATGGCAAATTGTCATTTTAACACTTAAGTTTTTGTAATTTAACAAACAGATCTAACCTGCTAGTTAGTGGTCTTTAGAGGTGTTGGTAGGTAGATTCTGTTCCTGTTGGACATAGCCAGGCTTGCTGTTTCATATCATTATGCAAGCAAGCTAACCCGGCTCCAATCTTCTCATCTTCCTCATTTTTCATAAAATGTAGAAACTATTCTCTTAAAATGGAACTGACAAAAACTACTAATCAGTTTATTGTGCATATACAGACCAGTATGAAATTGGTTTACAATATGGCATAGGTACAAGGTGTAATTTGGTAGTTTAAGTCACAGGATAAACAGAAAAAGAGCCTTCTGGCAATAAGGAATATTTGTCTTGTAAATTCTAGGGCTGCGTAGAACCATGGTGATGCTTATCATTGGTGACCCTAATCTCATTTGTGGCCCCATTACTTACACTTTAATTAGCAATCCCCATAATAAAGCAAAATTGTTATTTTGCAAAGCATGCCAGATTATTTCCACATTACAAGTTTACCTATAATTACAATTGGGTCCCAGCCAAGGCTGGTTAGTATCTTACTGCCACCTAACCAAACAACAACACTTACTAACAAAGAACGCTACTGGAGGAAATGTGTTAGAGTCGAGATTAATTACTATTTAATCCACTTTGGTAAGAGATAATGGGAGAAAAAAGTGATTACATTTTGAATACGGTTCTGATGTAGGTGGGTTATAACGTTAGCTCCAACTATAACTTTGGTCCTGTTGTCTGTTTCCAGCCATGCTAAATTCACATCAAGTTCAACATAAAAGACTGCCTGGTCCTTCCCTGCCTGCTGATCAGATGGCCGGACACAGAGCACATTAAGTACGTACATTTACACATTGCTCAAACAGTAAAGGTCACAAGGGTAGTAGCAACATCACTGCATAAACTCTGTTCTTCATTACACTCTTATGATACAAGTTAAGTTAGTCGATATTGCATTTGGACAGCATGGACTTTTGCAGATGCCAGTGTGAAAAAAACAAAACAACTATGGTAGCCTGAATCCGACTGAATGTACTTGAGTACCTTGAGGTGCCATCTTGTACATGTAATTAACTGTACAAAACTGTTCTAGGGTTTTAATATGAAACATGATGATGTTGCATCGTGTTACTGATTGCCTTGCTTTCAGAAATGTTGTGGTGAGAGGGAATAAAATCTCTTACTGGTGACTGGGCTGCGTTGTTTGGCGTGTCAGCCCTCAGTACTGTTGGTTCTGGGTGGATGGCTGAGACAGGCCCTGTGAGCTCCCACTGTCACTCACACTGAACCACAGCAAAAGAAAAGCCAGCTTATTAGAGGCGCAGGGTTAAGTTGCACCAGCAATTGCTAAATCCATAACTAGTTGGTGTAAAGTCCTTCCTAAGTTCTCAGTAACTATTTTCTAATTTCTGCTAGTTTAAAACAGTGATTTACTAAATGGGGTTTTGCCATTAGAACATCTTGTTTTTTTTTTGTTTTTTTTAATTGATTATTTTGGGCATTTTTAGGCCTTTATTGACATGATAGTGAGCTGAGAGAGGATGCCATAAACATTGTGGGCCGCGTGTGGATCACGGCTGTGCTCCTTTATCAGCGGTGGCACAACTTGCATCTTACTTTAGGTCAATAACTCTTTCAAATTGTACCCACCATTTTCATTAACGATTGAAATGTCTGCCGCCCAGATAGTCCTCCATCGGTCTTGGAAAGTGGAAACTTAAATCTGTCATGGGGTGGTTGGATTTATACGCCGATTAAAAAGATTTATTAAAGCTTCCTTCTTTTCAAAGTTATATGTACAGCATTATATGCTGATATTATTTATAATATATATATATAATTATATATATATATAATATATATGAACTTATTTGGAGAAAACAGGTATTATTAAAGGGCGGCTGTGGCTCAGTGGTGGAGCGGTTTGCCTGGCAATCGGAAGGTTGGTGGTTCGATCCCCGCCCGCAGTCATTGTCGAAGTGTCCCTGGGCAAGACACTGAACCCCGAGTTGCCCCGGTGCTGCGCATCGAGTGTGAATGTGTGTGAGTGTTTATCTGAGTGAGCGGTGGCACCTTTACATCGATATCTGATAACCTGCGTAGCTGCCTACAGCTACCTAGAGTGGAGATTACAGGATCTTAAACAACTGGAAAACTTAAGTGCAGGTTTCAACTTGATGTAATCCTTTCTGTGGGGCTGACCTATTTTTGTTGGTCTTTGAGCCGCAGCATTCTCAAGAAAACTTTCTAGGTGACAATACAAGGCTGTGAATCAGCTGGTCTGTGTGCTGGTTCATCAGCTTCAGTATAATGAGTTTACTTTGCTTAGCTGACACATAAAGACTATGGTCAGTTGTGGACAGGCAAACAAAGAAACAAACTGTCCTCCATCTCCACTCTCTTCATGCTGTGCAGGTGAGGATGGCCGGATGATGGCCACGAGGAGATGACAAGCAGCAGACGCTAACATATGTAGAATACCTGTGGGAGGTGGTGGGGGATCATCTAGGACGAAAACAAGCCACAACATTCACAATCAGAGACAACAAAGGAGCACACAATGCTATTGATATTATAAACAAGTATAGCATTAATATGAGGTCAGGCGACAGAAAGAGACTAAGTGCACTTGGGTTAATGGAGGCAAGGAATGGTGGGGCTGTGCCCAGGATTTAGTTTCTGAGAGCTTTCTCATCTCCTCTAAAAGATCTGAGGGCCTGGTTCCTGGGCCTACCCAAGCAGAAGAGAGAAACCACTAATGGCACTTTGTTATGGGGCAGTGGGCTCACAAGACCCTGCTATAAATCCCACTGGAAGAGGACAGCCACACCAATAGGTGGGGGGTGACAGAGTGCACTTTGGTTATGAGAGTTAGACTATTGGTACTGCTAACAGAAAGACTTCTCAGTACATTTAGCCGGCGTCTTAGACTAGCCACCTATGATAGACAGTAACAGGATGCTACAGAGGGATAAGTAGAGCTGATGTGGAGGTAAGATTACTTACACTCAGGCCGTGGAAGCGTGGTATGTTGTGGGGAATGGGAGTCTTTGGTTCAGATCTATTTCTGTTGACAAGAAAGAAGAAAAGAGTATTAGGTCGACCGAAATCAACAACTAAAAGGCATTCACAACCTCCATACTCAGTGCAGTAGTAATGCTGAAACAAAAAAGCTTAACTACTGTATGAAAAACAAAACTTCCCTTGACAAAGGCTGAACTCATTTTCACCGTCAGTCATTTGTGACCACATGCCACCCAGAAAATAGATAGCCGTGTTTTTCCACCTCATCTCGTTAACGAAAGATAAATCTGACGATGCACATTAAAAGCAACAGCTGAGTGGATGTCATTTCTGTATACAACATAACAACACTATAAATGTGGTATTTGTAATTAAAGATGCTTTCTGTTGTGGTGTTTTAAGCAGTTTTAAAAAAAAATATGCAGAAGCCAAAGGAAATTAAACCACTAAAGGGCTAAATGGCTGCCTCCTGCTTCTTTAGCAAGTGAGACCAGTTTCAAATCTCTCTCCCTCTCATTAAAGAACAGGATTAAATAGAATATTTGAAAGACCAATTACATAATTGTCATTGAAATGTCAAACATAAAAAAAACTTCCATCACCGTGTCTAATAGACCTTATTATTTATAAAACAAAAAGCAATAGGATAAACATGTGTTTTGCTAATCAACAACATCCAGTATTCCTTACTCTAGTTCATAGTCGACAGGAAAGGACAACCTCCACAAGTGGGGACTTAGTTAGGGCCCAGGAACACAAACCTGAATAGCTTTTTAGTGTAAGCTTCCCGAGTTCATGAAAAGGCTCCAGCAATTAAAAACGACCATAAGTCGGTAAATCCAGGGCATATTAAAACAGCATACATATAGCATACATCATTGTTGTCTTCTGCTACAACACTACGAGTACAATCCAAAAACAAAGTTGATAGGTAGATTGCTCAACGTACATTTGCACCACTCAGGCATACAAAGAATCTCTTAGGCTACTAATCTGACTCATGCTCAAAATAAGTGTTTCCATGTGGAATATGGTCACTTGGCCACATGTAATATCTTCAACAGTTTGAAAATAGCACTGAATACAGATACAAAAACCCGTTCATCACCCACTGTAACTCTTTAGAGTATGTGACACAGTGCAAACAACACTGAGTAAAGGCCTCACATTCTCCACAGACTTCATTTTCTATGTATGATAGTTTTAGCAAACTGTTACTAATGTCTGTTTCAAGGGCTCAGTTCCACTGAAATGTCAAGGAGAGCCAGCAGGAGAGTCATCATTACTGTTATTAATTAATGTCATGCCCGATGTGACTCAAGTGAGATGTGAGCTGCGCATGCGTCACTTTGCGACAGTAATTCAATTTTTTCAATTCAATTCAATTTAATTATAGTATCAATTCATAACAAGAGTTATCTCAAGACACTTTACAGATGAGTAGGTCTAGACCACACCAAAATTTACAAGGACCCAACAGTTCTAGTAGTTTCCTCCAGAGCAAGCAACAGGCACAGTGGAGGGAAAAACTTCCTTTTAGGCAGAAAACCGGGACAGGCCCAGGCTCTTGGTGGCGGCGTCTGACGGGCCGGTTGGAGTTAGTGGAATAACAAAAATAGAAAAATAGTGTGTGTAGCAGTTCTTTGTAGTAGTTCATGGCATAGCGGGCACTGTGCGGCATTACAAGGCACAGCAGGACGTAGCAGTAATGTCTGAAGTAGCCTCCAAGAATAGGGCTGCACATTTAATCAAATTTTAATTACAATCACGATCTCAAAGATAGCAGTCGGTTAACAGCAGTCTCAAGGTTCACCAGTTTACTAGTTAACGCAACATTTTGTGCCGTCTGTGTGTTTTTCAGACAACAGCAGTGACCAGTGCTAGTCGGTGCTAATTAGTGTCTGTTAGCTCACAGGGCTCAGGGTACTAGTTAGGTCTGTTAGCTCACAGGGCTCTAGGTCAGTTAGTGTCTGTTTGCTCACAGGGCTCTAGGGTGCTAGTAGTGTCTGTTAGCTCCAGGGCTCTAGGGTGTAGTTAGTGTCTGTTAGTTCAAGGGTCTAGGGTGCTAGTTAGTGTCGTTAGCTCACAGGCTCTAGGGTGCTAGTTAGTTTGTTAGCCACAGGGCTCTAGGGTGCTAGTTGTGTCTGTTAGCTCACAGGGCTCTAGGGTACTAGTTAGTGTCTGTTAGCTCACAGGGCCTAGGGTGCTAGTTATTGTCTGTTAGCTCACAGGGCTCTAGGGTGCTAGTTAGTGTCTGTTAGCTCACGGCTCTAGGGTACTAGTTAGTGTCTGTTAGCTCACAGTCCTAGGGGGTGCTGTATTGTCTTTAGCTACAGGGCTCTAGGGGCTAGTAGTGCGTTAGCTCAAGGGCTCTAGGTGCTAGTTAGTGTTTGTTAGCTCACGGGCTCTAGGGTGCTAGTTAGTGTTGTTAGTTCACAGGGCGCTAGGGTGCTAGTTAGTGTCTGTTAGCTCACAGGGCTCTAGGTGCTAGTTAGTGTCTGTTAGCTCACCGGGCTCTAGGGTGCTAGTTAGTGTCTGTTAGCTCACAGGGCTCTAGGGTAGTTAGTGTCGTTAGCTCACAGGGCTCTAGGGTGCTAGTTATGTCTGTTAGCTCACAGGTCTAGGTGTAGTTAGTGTCTGTTAGCTCACAGGGCTCTAGGGTGCTAGAGTGTCTGTTAGCTCACAGGCCTGCAGTCGCGGTGCCCGCGAGTAATATTTTTCCCGAGGTCGCACGGGCACCTAAGTCCGCATCCGCTGCTTCTCCACAAAAAAAAAAAGTTGTTTTATGGATATGGTTTAATTTTGCGTAACGTGACCCATTATTCTGTAAAGGCGTGCCTGTGTTGGATCTCTCCTCTTACTCTCCGCGCAGCTCCGCCCCTATTCATCACACACGGCTCCCAGCAACACGAAGAGACAGAGAGGCGACAGCAGTGGTCCACACTTCTGACATTTGTCTACAGTTTTAATTGTTATTTATACAGCTGTTATATTGTATCATGAGAGGCAACCTGTATTTGTACCTGTGTTTCCGCTGGTAACTCTGCTATTGCGGTCGCCACGGCAAAAAACACAGAAGTTATTAATGCAACTAACTTCAGTTGTAGGGTAACAGCGTGTGAGACGGAGCCTGCTGGACCTGGGCCAGAGATGTGACCCATGGCCAGAATATCTTTGTTCATAAAAATGCAGCGAAGATACAGACATTTCATACAAACGTGTGTAACTCTGCTCGACCCACCATTTGACCCGTACTGTACCCATTCATAATGAGTAGCTGTCTCTCTGTGAGTAGCATATATGTCCATTGCACCCCCCCCCCCCGCCCTCTCCCTAGTCTTTGTAATCAGTTATTGTTATTGTTGAAACAAGTGAAGGCGCTTTCTCAGAGGTACATAAAAAAAATCCTAGTCTATTTATTTCAGATAGCTAATTTATATTTATAGGTGTTGCAGCTGTATGTATGTACAACATAAAACGTCAACATAAGAGAATGTAGCATGATATAGATGTGAAAGAGTTATAAATAGCCTATGTGACACTAAAAATATGTTTTGGTTAAATCAGCAAATAATTGGGATAATTAATCGGGATCTCAATATTGATCAAAATAATCATGATCATCATTTTGGCCATAATGTGCTGCCTATCCAGATTCGAGAGACTTCTGAACGCTCTGAGAGCCTCCGAGATGCTAACGAGAGACTTCTGTAACTGTCTGAAGTAGCTCCGAGATGCTAACGAGAGACTTCTGTACGTCTGAAGTAGCCTCCGAGATGCTAACGGAGATACTGGAACGTCGAAGTAGCCTCCGAGATGCTAACGAGAGGACTTCTGTAACGTCTGAGTAGCCTCCCGAGGCGAACGATGCTAACGAGAGACTTCTGTAACGTCAACCCAGTAAAAATGGACCTACTTAACCAAGTCAGTTCATTGCTGGCTACAAGTTAGCGTCAAACACAACAACGGCTGTCAGTTGAATGGTGTTTAGAGCTAACGTTAGCAACCAAACAACCATAGATAGCTACAACGTTTCTGAAATGACTCATCTTCTGTTATTGTTTGGAAGGAGAAAAGTTTATTTCATGGATTTCACTAATTTTAGTATGACACATTGTGCCGTAAACCATTGGAATTTGATATCATAACTGCACTCGACTCACATCTGCACTCGACTCACATCTGCACTCGACTCACATGTGCAGTGACAATTACACCTGTGCTTTCCCTGCTACGACATGTAAAGATGTCGGCTCTGAAAAAAGGTCTAAAACATTCAGTAAGGCTGCGCTATTTCTTTTTCTTTCAATTAGATTATTATTATTATTATTATTATAATACTTACTTTTATAGCACATTTTCCTCCTCTTAAAGTTGAGCACTGTGTAGTTGTTGGCATGGCCGGTCAGATTGAGCTGCACTGTTAAAACCGCCTCTCCATCTACCTTGCCGGAACAGAAGAGGTCCACTCTAAAGACTGTAGAGAGACGGACTTGTTATTTATTAGAGAATCTTGGTCTCCTGCAATGCATAATAACCAGGGTTAAATCTAGGCCAGCAATCACGTCAGAGATGTATGTCAGTGAATCGTAAAGTTTAATCCCACTTCCCGTTCAGGATCGTTCCGGCCCACTTTAACCCATGTGAGTATGTGTGTGTTTGTGTGTATATTATTTGTATCAGCTTTATACTACTAACCCTGTATGTGTGTGATATGATTGCTTCCATTGTTGTATAACAGCAATTGTTCTATGGCCTGGTTCAGATTAAATCCTTTGTAAAACATGAACAAATGCATACAAAATTAAATGTAATATAACTTTATTTTTATACCCAAACTGACAGTCAGCCAAAACGGAAAAAAACATTAATAACTACTTTAAAGTAGTTTTTTTCGGGGCTAAATAGTATGGTATAAGTAGACTCTGCAACCAGTGTTTTCCCATTCCTTCTACTTGGGCGCACCACCCAGGTAGACTGAGACCCGCCCAGGTAGACTGAGACCCGCCCAGGTAGACTGAGACCCCCCATGGTATACTGAACCGCCCCCAGGTAGACTGAGACCCGCCCAGGTAGACTGCGACCCACCCAGGTAGACTGAGACCCACCCAGGTAGACTGAGACCTGCACAGGTAGATGAATACAAAATTAATTTTTCCCCACACTCCACTTTTTTTTGTTACAGCACAAACAGCCCTGTAGCATCCAACCCTCCCCCTTGTGAAGTCTTGCGCCACCTGCATGACAGTGCCAGCGCTTCACTTCAGGCTCAGAGGCTATCGTTGGTAGCAGCATGCAGCTGGTGGTACTTTTGTCATGACCGAAAGAACTAGATTGCGGGTATAAGCGGCCAGGAGAGTGGCTGGCGTTAGACATGGGTGAGAAGCTGTCATCTGTAAGGAACTTGAAGTGACTTGACTTTTACATCAAAAGGAGCCATTTGAGGTGGTTTGGGCATCTGGTAAGGATGCCCCTTGCGCACCTCCCTAGGGAGGTGTTCCTGGCACGTCCAGCTGGGAGGCCTCACGGAAGACCAGTTAGAGACTAGGTGGAGAGATAACATCTCCAAACACAAAGCATCTACAAGTGCATAACAAAAGGGATATATTGAACAAACCTGAGGGAACACGGGGCACCTCCCCCTGACTAGAGATGTTGCTTCGTGGTTGGTTCATGGCAACAGGGTTGTCCATAAGGAAGCCAAGCCGGTAGTCAACCTACAAACAAATAATGATGAACAAATGTTGTCAACAAACAAATGGGTTGCCTCACATGTGTGCACAAGTAAGCATGTATTGAAACGGTTAATCATTAATTCCTGATGCTAAGACTTACCTTCGTCTTGGAATGCCATGAGAAGTGAAGGCTGTTGGTCTCACTAGGCACAGGCAGGGTGAAGGAGAGAGCATAATGATTCACCACATCGTCTCGCACATAGTAGAGCTCTGCGTCTAGGCCTGAGTCAGGAAAGAGGACATCAAATTGTACCTTATAAGAAATATTTTGGAAATGCCGAAGAAGAAGAAAAAACACGACAGTGTACTTGTGTACAACACATTTCTAATTTAGAAGTAGATTTAGACACTCGCACAGAGCAAGCCTGAGGAACTAGTAAAATATCCACTCAAACGGCCAGCTTGGGTTAAGGGGGTTTCCCCACAATAAAAGAGATGGACTAACCACATCTGTTAGTACTTGAGACCTCTTGGTGCCCAAGTGAAAAAACTTCAAAACCAAAACTTCAACTGAGACAGCATTCAAATATGACCGCAATTTTGGGGAATGGTTAAGAGAAAGGGAATTGTATGCCTTTGATAAAACTGGACTTGCATACAACATCTACAGTCTGTTTAACTATTCTATTCAGTCTTAAGTTAATATATAGCTTAGGAGCAGCCACAGTACATGATCATGCATCAGAAAGCTAGATGGGTTGGTACTGTATTCTGTGCTTCTTTCTCATTTACTTTAACAACACCAACATTTTTTTTCATCAAACAGTAATACAAGTCTAATGTGTGCTAGTGAAATCCCCAATCCTGGCCTGGAGCAGTGCTATGAGTCCTTGAAAGTGTCTGTCTGGCAGAGTGGGGTCTGCCTATCAGTCTGTGAGTATCTAGTTTAAAGAAAGGGAAAGAATGTGACCAGGCTCCCCCAATGCCCTCGGGCGATCTCAGAGCTCTGGTTCATAGACCTCTCACACATCGGCTCAATTAAAAACATGCTCAAGCCTTTCCTCAGAGAGGGGATGGCTGTTGCATAAACTAGTATCTAAACAATTCCATTCATTAAGAATTAAATCAGTCCTAAAATTAAATCTTGGTCTACACAAGTAAAATTAAAGGTAACAAACCATTACTTTAAACAAATGTGATTAACTTTATGATTATTATGACTGATTAGCTAAACCACATAGATCTCAAGTCTCAGAGACAATAATAAATTAATAATAAAATTGTCTGTCAATGACACATTATTATGTAACCCACGCAACTTCTAGGCAAGACCCACCCTTAGATAGCATTCACACTACTATTGGCCAGGCGTCCAGGCTTATGCAAGGTAACATAACCTCCTGACCAATCGGTTATCCCCTGACCAATTGGCTATCCTAACCTTAACCACTCAAGGCCAATGCCTAACCCCAACCAATCAAGCTGCTTCATAGGGCGGGACTTGCCTAGGAGTTACGTGGGATCCATAATGACAAGTGAGAAAATTCCCGCTGATGGGGACCATGTGATGCAGGTGAAAGCCCCAGAAAAGGTTGACCTTGAGTTAAATCCTTGATGCAATAGGTGTAAGTATTATACTGCCATATTTAAAAAAGGCCAATAAAAGGATTTGTTTTATTTCTTAAATAGTTTTCTTTTGGCATTTACCAAACCTACATTTACTTTGCCAATCGTACATGCATTAATCTGCATTCATATTTTTGGACAGATGAAGCAGTAAACTCAACATTGAGATAGAGTTGATATGGCAAATGTGTTAGCAAACATCAAGCAGCCTTCATTTGGAGTTGTGTTTCTGTCCACTTGGACAATGTCTTCCCCCTCCTTTTACTGTAAGTCAGTTTGGCTTTGCACCAATTCCTGTGGAAAACATTTGGCTAATTAACTGCTAAATGTTACACAGCATCTTTCACTTTAAGCTTAGCATTTCATAAGTGACTGAAAACTTGGAATTAGAAAATGCTGCACTACATGTCCTTAATTATGATCAAATATGAATATCTGACATTTTGTCCATAACTCTTATACGCAGTCTCTCATGTGTATATACGTATGCACTTAACATGCACACAGCCAAACAGTTTAGTCCTGTATAATTGCCTTTTTCATGCTCAACTTCATCTACCTCCCTTGTCTCAACATGTGGCCCCACTGCTTTGATACCAATTAAACTACGCAGCCAGCCAGGCCTAACAGCCCAAAGAGGACCAGTGTGAGTCTGGCTCAAGTTTGTCCCTCATACAGCACCATAGCCATCCACGCTAACTGCAACAACTTCGAAACAGTAACGTGAAAGAATGGCAACAGAAGCCTGTCAGTGTACTGAGGACAGGGAATAAGTGGAAGGTGAACCATGAACTGCACTTTTATCACCCGCTCACACTCTCTGCTCTCTGGAATGAGAATCAGCATCAGGACGTGTTTCAAGAGAAAACCTCTCTATGGTCAACAGTCTTCTTAAACGCTAATGGAAAATAATATCATTTGGAATTCCAGTGCAATAACTTGGCAACATGTTATGTTTTGAGGAGATTATTTCCTGCAGGACATTTCCATTTCTCTCTGCTGGTGTCAAGTGATTAACAATAGTCAGGTCAGAACACACTGGACCACCTGCACTGATCTGAAAACACTGAATTCCAGCACACTTAATAATAAACAGTAAAATAACAATGACAGAGATGACATTTTTGAAAGCCGTTTCAATCAATTATTCTAATTAATAGGTCAGAATGCACTCAATCAATAAGCAAATACTTGTACAACTATGTATAAAACTATTTTTTTAACCTGAAACCACGACCCGGTTTAAACAGCCCTGTTGCTTTCCACAGAGCTTTTGAAATCTCATAAGCAAGTGACTGCATTGTGCACAGCAACACGAGGAAGCGGGGCCTTTAAATACCGAAATGTATCCTGGTTGAAATGCTTAACTTTTATTGGGGTTGAAATTGTTCATTTCCACAATAATAACTACAGACCAATTCTTTAAAACAATATGCTCTGCTTTAAAAGGGTAATCTCTAAGTGACCAATATGTAAAAAAAAAATTAGTAAAATATTCAGTATTGAGCGAGAACGCTGCTCCCATAATCTATGTTTGAATGGCCCAGCGTTGCTCTAGGACCTGACCCGATGAACATAACGCAAATGGACTTTAGTTTTTTAAAGCACGTCAGCCCAAAGTTGGACATAATCTTTTAAAAGGCTATTTGTGAAGCTATACAAAATGCTGATGCTTAAAAATGTCTATTTTGGAAAATAATACAAACCACAGATGCAGAATTTCATTGATTACATTGATTACCAACCCCCCCCGCAGGCATTCCTAGAGTATGGTACCAAACCATTAGAGCTGCCCAGCACGCACCATCAGGCCTCTGCTGGAGGCTACTAAACACTTCCACTGGACTAGAATTGAAGTGCTTTGCTAAAGGGCACATTGATGCTTCTTTCAGCTCACTCACTTCTCTCCTCCCACATTTAAACATTTTAGTCTTCAAACTATAGAGGTCAACACAAAACTATAACTTAAGCAGCATCTTAGTTTGTCTTAACATCTTGAGCTCTATACAGTTTGAAGTCGACATGCAGTGTTCTCTTGCAAGCTGTGGATCACGTTGCAGACTTTGAAAGAGGAGAACAAAAGGTGGCAGTGGCCAGGTGGTAAGGTCCAGGCCGATATAACAAAGACACTCTTGTGCACACAGTCAACACTATACCCCCAAAGCCTTCATCCCTGAGCGCTCAGGAGATAAACACTCCCTCCAGCCTCTCACTAGGAAGATATTGGTGACATTAACCAAGGAAGGAGAAAATGAGGGCCCGCGTCAAACTCTTTCAACTGGAAAGTCCAAACAGCAGGGGAGAGGGGTAATGTACGAAGGATTTCAGTCTAAGATATCAGACATACAAGAAAAGCTATTAAGGAAGGAGACCAGAATTTGGTCTGTGATTGAAATAAAGACGTTGTGTAACGTAACCAATGCTTAAATCTTTATGTATTAATAACTATTCAGTCAGCCGACAGGTGAAAAAACAAGAATTTTTAAAGAACGTTATTACTGCTCCTGTCTTCATTAAGTAAGGTTAATCATTGCAGTCCAAAGCGATTCAGCTGAAAGTTTAACAACAAGCAACACAAAGCAATTCAAAAGAAAGAAAAACAGCTCGATCAGGTTGGTTGGGTATGGTCTAAACACATATCTTCAATTCATTGTACAATAACATCTTAGCAAATGCTGTCATGTCAACTTAAAAATGATTCACAATATGAAAAATGCCATACAGCTTACTCGCTATCATTCATACCAAGATGGCCGTTAGGGTGACTGACATAACAGGAAAACTTTGACATGATATATATATAGAAAACAGTATGGAGGATGACATATTCAATTGAGAATATGCCATGCGTTAAAGGTGCCCCGCCCCCGGTATCTCATGACTTTGTGGTAATGTCTGAAGTTCTACCATGGACTCTGTAGCTTGGTTACCGTGGTTACCTTGCTTCAAGCAAGTTATTCTAGCGTGGTATAGAAAGCCTGCAGGAAGACTCAGCTCCATTGGGCCAGTGAGTTGTCCTGCAGTAACCTTTGAGGTGTGGTTAGCATTTGAATCTTCCAGAAGAATAAAACAGCATGAATCTGAAGAATGCACATTAATTCCCATCTTCTTTTTGCAGATTTTCTGGAAATTCAGTTCAAATTTGCAATAACTTATGATAGAAATTTGACTGCTGAGTGTTTTTCACTGGCAGCCACAGACCTCTCTTTCCAAAGGAAAGGTTAGGCATAGACAAGCTTTAGTGCATGTCCCAACAGAAGTCTCTTTACCTTCAGCATCAAAGTGTTAAATAAAAAGGACATTGCAGTAGTAATGTAGAATAAAGTTATTATCATGATCAAGTATGTTCTCTGAAAGGCATTACCAAACACATCACCTAAGCTTTTACAGCAGCACTGGTACATGTGAAAACATCTTCTAGCTGGAAGAAAAATACACATTAAGTCACAATCTCTGTGGTTTTCTTTGATTCCCTTCAAAAGAAACCATACATCAGTTTCTCTCTTTTATTCACTGAAGTGGCCTAGGGCAGAGGACTGGGAGAGGACTGGCTGCTGCTGTCCCGTGATAGGCACCTCCTTCATGCTTCAAGAGGCTCCTTAGTTTGCTCAAAAATTATCAAATGGTTTAGTGAAAATATGATTAGCAGTTCGAGGCAGACTAACAGGTAATTTAAGAGGTCACACGCACACCATCTATTTTTGGATGCTGTTTGACATGGGCAGCTTCGTTAGTGCAGCCGCAGTTTGAAAGCGAGGTTTGTGTGCGCAAGGTCAAATATTTTTTCTTTAGAAAAGGTGTGTTTCCTACTAATTTATCTACTAAATTATTTTTTAGAAATGCAAGAGAAACTAAAAGGTGACAAATATCTGATTTCAACATCTAGTGCATGATTTACACAACATAAGCTAAATTCAATTAAGCATGGCAGTGGTCTGAATAGAATTATAGTTCAAATGTTTGCTTTCATACAGATATACAAAAACATGATTTTATATTTCCAATGCCAATATTCCATTTAACACAAGGGCAACATTTTATAAAATGAGTGTTTGCTACAAAAGAATGTGGTGTAAAGCAGCCACCCAGCTCTGAGACAAAAGATGTGAAAGCCGGGCTCCCCTATTCAACCACAGGATCCTTGGAGAGTGGCATGAAGGAAATGAATGCTGCTGCCAATCATTCCTCACTGTTCACAGGCTCCTTTCCAAAGGCCCTCCTTCCTTTCAGCTCTTTGGAGAAGGGAGGGGAAGGCTGCTTAGCCGACATGCACTTGGCTCTTCCCAATACAAGGACACATTTTTTTTAGGACCTGGATATTTCCTTTTTTGCATGCTGTTATTGACCTACTGCAACCCACCTGATCGGGAGTGTGTGTGTGTGTGTGTGTGTGTGTGTGTGTGTGTGTGTGTGTGTGTGGGGGGGTGGGGGGGGGGTTATCAACACTAATCAGTGTACCTCAGTAAAATCTCTCAACAACTGTATTGGAATACCGGATTTTAATAGGGAACTGCGTATTGTGTCTATACAATGGTCATTTTGGTTGGGGACTGTAAAACTATGGTTTTGCTTTCACTGGAAAAGTCCAGCACAACCACAGCTAGCAGCAAGACTAGTACACAGGTAGTATGCCATGCAAGAACTAGAAATAAGTGCTTACTCCTCAGAGTAATGTATTTGGTCAACCATGGAAAACTGGGTTCAAAACGGTCATTATTATAGGAGACAGCAAATGAATAGACAGAAATCCTATTTTTATTTCATCCCTCATCTTGATCACATGGATGGTCAGAATGCCAGGAAACAGAGAAAGAAAGAAGGCTATTGTAGCTCGTAAAACTAATGTCATGGGCCTTGTAAACGGAGTCTAGAGCTAACCCCTGAGTGTAGTGAGCAGTGTGATGCAGTGTCCCCGCACCCAACAATCCTCAAACTACAACCTGTAAAATAAGTTGTAAAAGCCTTTACAGTAAAAAATTGACATATCATAGCTGCTAGTTAAAGTTAAATTGTTAGTTAAATTGGTCAATCAACAGAAAATTAATCACAACTATTTTAATAATAATTTAAGTCATTTTTAAAGCAGTAATGACCCTGAAAAAAAATGAGAGGATACAGCTTCTCCGAAAAGCTGTGATAGCCAATTTTATGGTGATCTACAGACTCTCCTCTGGGACTGAAATATATCTGTTCATTTCCTGTCCAGGACTCATATATATATAATATATATATATATATATATATATTCAAACATAATGTTTTTACGATACGTAAGGAATGCAAACACAGCAACGCACATGATTCCATCCGTTACGTTTCTACATTCAATCAGTTCAGCACAGGGCCTTTAAATGCCACTGGCTCAGCCTGCTTTTTTTCAGTGGGTCTTGCAATTTGCCATGTTTTGTAAAAGCAACAGGTAGCATGGCTTATTAGACATCTTTCAACTGCTGTCCAGCAAAAACAGATTAAATGGGTTAAGTTAATACATTTGAGCTGGCAGTTGCAACACAATACAAACCTGGGATGCAGGTCTTGAGACACAGCTGATATTGGAGCAGCAGGTAGGAAAGCATGTGGAGAGTTGGGTTCTTGTGACAGACACTTCAATCTCCATTAGTCATATGCAAAAACAATCAGTGATGCTTCCTGCAGTTCATCCATAGACAAACACACTGTGCATGCAAAACCTGTTTCAATTCAGGCATGACTTTTTCCTGTTCCTTAACGACAGGTTGTTTGTTAAAATATATCCAAAAGAAATCTTGAATGGAGAGTTCATCAGCTCAAAAAGCAGACAGACCACAGCAAGACTATTCATGTGGTGAGATCACCTTTCCCCCCCCTATCGCAAATGTCTCTTCTGGGAAATACAATTTTTATTTGAAATTTCATTAATTTGCAATGAATAGAAATCCTGTGGAGACAATGGATTTCAAGAAACAGCAACATGGAGCTAATTGGGACGCTAATGGGATTTTGCACAAAAAAAAACTGACCACTCACTCACTTGTGTACCGGTAACTGATTTCTTGTTGACACTGCTATTAACATGTGGTCTAGCCCACTTTGCACTCTTTGAAAACACTGGTTTCATTTAAAAATGATTTATTGTTCAGCCCTACATGTATGATAACAAGACATTTTGACATGCCATATCAGAAGAAGCACAGGTATACCTAATAAAATTAATAACTGCTCCCTTCCATATTGTTGTGGCAGTTCCAGGAACCCACTAGCCATTTTATTATTTTCCCACTGTGACATACCAAAACGTATTCCATGACGTCCTATTGTAGACCGTCTACTAGCACGGCTTACTCGGATACTTCTTCAAAGATTTTTTGGGGGACTTTTCCCTTTATTAAAGTGCCAGTGGATAGACACGAAAGGGGGATGACAAGCAGCAAAGGGCCACAGATCGGATTCGAACCCGGGTCACTGCAGAACTCAGCCAACATGAGCCCAACGCTCTTACTGGGTGAGCTAGAGGGCTAGTTGTTCTCACACTAGTTATTAATTTCACCTGTGCTCATATGCAAGACGTCTAGAATGTGGCACCTGTTCTTTTGGTCCTAAGTAATCCATATGCTATATTTTACATCACAAATTAGTATGCACTAACCTACAAGCTTGGAAATGAAACTCATTTCAATTTGCGGTCTTAAACTAGAGACCATCTTGCAATGAGACCAGCGTCGACACAAATTAGGCTTGAGGTCCAAAGTGAGGGGCCAAGGCTCCGTCCCTACTTTCTACCCCCCTACTTCCAGCGGCCTAGCTCAGACCATACCCATAGTGGAACTTTGATCTGAACTAGACACCAGTCAAATATCGTGACTGCATCTTGCAGGGTTGTGACGCCATCGCAGTGACAAAATCTGTCTGCAGACAGACCCCCTTGTTAACACCTGGCAAAGTACTCAAAACCAACTCTATGGTAGTTCCTGCTACAGTAGCAGGAACTATAAATGAATATAATATTAATATATATAAATATAATATAAATATAAATGAGATACTAGGAAATATATATATATATACATAAAATATTAATAGGAATAAAATAAAAGAACCAATATTTTAATACATACAGGATGGGAAAACAAAAATGTGAAACTGCTTAAATAATATGCCAAAATGTATGCTAAATGTAAATGAACCAATTGTGCAGGTTGCACTTAGTGCAGTATTAGTATAGTATTATTTATAGTATAGTGCAGTATTGTGCTGTCTACAAAGTCTTATCTAGCACCCAGTGATGACATGTTAAAGAGGGTTACTGCCTGTGGTAGGAAGGATTTTCTGTAGCCGGCATCGAAGCTGTCGGAGTCTTTTTGATAGCCAACAATTTTAGGAGATTATTATTCATTTTTGTCTATGGAAGCTGTACAAACTTTGGATCTCTACATGACTCTGCAGTCAGACTCCCCAGCAGTGAAGTTGATGCCAGTTTGACTTCCCTCCAACATCATGGACGTTTCTGTCCACACAGACTTTTAGCTCTTCACACAGTTGTCAAACATTAAGAGATGTCTCCACGCGACCAGACACGGTTTCTAGCCAACCACAAGAGAGGCCCTGGTCTGGCAGCACAACGATTAACTAGAGGGACCCATTAAGCCTACAGTCTAACACAGGTCAGATTATAGAAGAGGAGACAACAGGAAGTCAAAGTGTCCTCCAGGTTATCGGTTTATATATTTTAAAGCATCCTAAGAGCTGGTAAATCCACCATCAATTGGCTGCTCATGACCAAGTTCACAAATGTGAAGATGATGCCACTACAAAATGATAATACTTTTATTTTCAGCAGCATGCACACAGAAACTGCTAAATCAGCTTCCTCCGTCCACAAAGACATTACGCACTTTTACCCGTTTATTAGGGTCTAAAGTGCCACTCAAATGGTAAATAACTAGTTTCAAACTGCACTCTCAACATATCTTCAGCAAACCCTACATTTACAATTTAGTATCAATCCATAGATGGGCTCAACCTTGGCACCAGGATACAGACTATTAGCCCATTGTCTTATAGCCAACGGAACAGCCAACTTCACTTTAAACAGCCACATTGTGAAATAAAAACAAGCATATCTGCATACAGTATGGCTTGAATACTATTGCAACATCCCGTATGCCTCTGGGTCAAATCATCAACATAAGACACAACCTTGTGCAGCGGCATTATGGACAAGAACCCCAAAACCTGCAGCTCACTTCATATAACCTGACACTCAAGCACAAATATCCCATTCTAGTTCTTTAGTTAGTTTTAAATGTATGGTGTAGTCACTTCCTCATTTCTACTATTCCTGGTGACACAGAATCACACAACTGTTGCCTGGGAAGCTGTTTCAAGTCTGTTTTGATGATGGGACTTTTGGCTTTCTTGTGTGAGGGATTATACATTATATATACTGTTGAGCCTACATAGCACATAACAGCTGCACTGATTTGGATCTTTATATTCATGCTAATATAACACAGCTCATAAAAATAAATTACCGCCCAGATACAGTATCTGCTATTTCGGAAATGACATAAAGTACATTACAGGACAACTGTAAATCTTACATATACCCACAGGATTCTTCTGTTATGTTGTTGTTATTATTATTATTGTTATTATTATTTTAGAGTATCCAAGTCTCCATTTTCCATATGACAGTTAACGTTACAGCAGGACTCATGCTCTTTGGCTCTACTGTGGGACAGGAGACATCATATTACATTATTAACTTAATTAATTAACACTAATAGGAGTGCTTATTTGTAACGCTTCACTAGAGTTTACACACACACAGTTCACAAAGTGGTGTAAGACAGCTGGCTTTGCATGCAGGCCTTCTTACCCAGCAGCTTCTTCACCTCGTCAACACTCATGTAGATGTTGACGCTGGGCTGGCTGCTGACGCCATTAGTGCTGCTCGGGTTGGCGAGGCAGCCTGCTCCATCCAGCAGCAGGAGGAACAAGAAGCCCCCGAGCCTCCACAGCACAGAGTGTGGCCAACCTCGGGACTCAGGCGGGGTGCCAGAGCCGTGAATCAACCCCAACATCTCAGTGGTCCACTGGCTCCTCGCAGTTGTTCTCGCCTCGGTGTGCCCCAATTGCCGATTTCTTTCTCATCCGTATCTGAAGTTAATCCCGGGAGGCAGCATTACTAGTTACTTTACGCCGCAGCGCCACTTCTCACCCTTAACTCCTTTCCCACAAGCCCGTTTTTGTCCTCTCTTGCTAGCTGAGACAGGCTAAGTTAGCCGGAGCAGGCTAACTTTTGTCGGGTTGTGCTAGCTAACTGTTCGCGGTCAGACTGTCTTTATATGTTTCAATGTAAAAGTTTACGACGTTTTCTCAGCACATAAATTACACCTCGGATATCAGCACATTGACGCGCTTTGTTGTGTGCAGGCAAAAACGAAAGAATGAAAAAATGCCCTAAAGTAGCATACTAGCTAATACATCCAGCGTTCTCCCTCCATGGTTGCTTCTCCTCACAATCTCAGTTTTCACCCGGAGCAGGAAGGGGGGCCGCGGGGGTACTCAGCGCTGCGACCAGGCTACACAGTGGAATGCTGCCTTCAGGTGTTGTCGGACATATTTTACAAACCGACTGTAAAGAGAGAACCAAAAAAGGATAGGCCTATAACCAGTTCATGATATCACATTAAAAGTAAGCACTAAAGCAAAAAAAAAATTGTTGTCATTGTGTAATTATGTTACATGTTTTGTTACCTTTAACTTAGTTGTCGCATGAATGTAGCCTATACCAGCAATTGTGCCATATCATATTAAATATAAATAAAGTCAATGCATTTCATACATTGAATGTGATTTCATTCCAGTACCATGAGCTATCACAATATTTCCATTAAACTTATTTCATATCAGACCATAAGACAATAGACTATATTGTTCTGTTTAGAGTATGTATATATTGTGTGTATATATTAGTGTATATTTTTCTTTTGGTTGTTTTGTATGTGTAAGCACAGTGTGAGTATCGATGCTCCAAAGACAAAGTCCTCGTATGTGTCCTCATACCTGGCGAATAAAGCTGATTCTGATTCTGATAAGCACTCCAATGGACAGTTGGAAAGGTAGGTTCAACTTGGTACATTCCGAGGTTCAGGGAAGGCACCACAAAACTGCAAGCCTGGAGAACAAGAGGGATGATTATCCTAAAAATGCCAAAATGCAAATTCTGCTATATAATAAGTAGTCCGCTTTTCAAAGACATCAGTTTAAATTAAATAATACAATTAAATGAAATGCGTTCTGTATGCTTTTTGTTTGTGTTGATTTCAGGGGTCTTCAATCATGGGCCATCAGTCATGTGAACAGTGTGAGGTACTGCCATGCCTTTTCATCTTGGGTGTAAAAATGACCTGAGGGGGAGTAGAAGTGCCCTTTCAGAAAGTCTGAGGAGGATTTAATAATAATGTTTTAATAATTGATAGTGTTTATTGACCCCCATTGGAGAAATTACAATGTTACAGAATGTGCTTCTGCTGCCCCCTGTCAGTTACTTGGGAATTTTAAGAAATCCATTGTTACTTGGGTGGGATCACTGATCACAGATCTACCGCCCACTGTGTTTTCTTCCATGAGGTATGTCCCTATCGGGTTCATTTGGATAAAAGTTAGATATGGGGTTTATGTACACAGTTACCCGACAATGTGACCTAAAGTAGGCACTGGCGGTAGTATCCATAGGTTTAAATTTGAAGTATGATGGACAGTGTTCCTTCTTAATTAATTCTTAAAATTAATTAACCAATATTTATTTAACTGTTGTCATGCATCACAGCTGGCTTTGGTCTTGCTTGCCTCTTCTTGATAAACTATCGTTAATATACTTCTGTATAATATATTATCAGGTATAATCAGGTGATTTTTACAACTTTTAAACTTTGAATAGTTGATAGCAGCTATTATTTGCTTGAAATGAAACATTTAGCAGGTTCTATGCAGTAATGCAAAGTTGATACTGTAAGATCTTGTCTACTTTCCATTCTTCAATGTATTCCAGGAAGAAATATTAACCCAACAAGACACCAGAAGCAAAAAACATTTTAACATTTTTATTATTAAAATATTCACCTACAAAATGGCCTATAAACACTATTTACAGAATAGCAGTGATACCTGCTAAGACCCAGAGAAAGATAGGCATACACAGAAAATACTGTGCACCATTGTCGGAAGAAGAGATGAATTTATGGAGTGTGGAGAAAACACACAATTCCCATCACCTCTGTAAGGAGATCAGGGGGCAGGTATAAGGAAAAGATTGGGACTTGGAACACTCTACAGTTATTTCCCTGAGGGACAAAACCTGCAGCTGAATGACAAATAATATAAACCTCTCCTAATGTGTCAGCACGGACATGGAAATGAGGTATATAAGGTCACCGTGCAGTATAGCGGAGTGTGTGCATACTGTACATATGTGTTTGTGTGAAAAATCAGTCATCACACACACAAATAATAAACAATGTGGGCCATCTGTCATGTGATTGACTAAAGTCTTCTCATGAAGAACAGAGGTACTAACACAGCTCTCAGGAATGAACAAACACAACCTTATTTTCAGATGAAAGATGATCTGTTTCTAAAATGTTACAGTAGGTTCCGACAGGGTTTTGCACAAAAATTACCATAATCAGTTACTTCAAGTAGATATAAACACCAAAATTGAAGTTAGGTTTTTCACACGACAGTGATGACAGTCCTTTCATCCTTATCCAAGTGCTCTAGAAAAAGAAGAAAAAAAATATTTGTATAATAAATGTTGCAGACAGATCCTTTTTGTGATTGGAGGAAACATGTTACCACAAAAATATCATCATGTCATTAGGTTGGTTGAATTAAAAAAAAAAAAAAAAAACCTTTATTGTTGTCTGCCTGTTCTTCTGCCTGTTAAGAAAGTTAATATCAGTGTGTGAAAAGAACTGCATTAATTTATTTGTTAAAAACAACTTCAACACTGTTCAGACAGCTTTTTTAACTCACTCTGACTTTTCTTTGGAGGCATGGGTTCACAAATCTCTCGATAACAAACATCCTGCTGTACTTTATATGTCCTTTTGTACCTGCGTAGAATAAAAAAAACATGAACAATTAGTTACAAGTAAACATTAAAGAAAACAGGATGTCAGGATGAGCATGCAAGGCCAGGACAGGAGAACTGTGTCTAATATATGACTTACAGGTAGTGGCACACTCCACCCTCCCAGACAGGCACGCTCTTCGTTTCCGAGTAGAGACGGGTACAGGGGTGCGGCACTCGCTGGCACACTGCAAACAGCAGGTCACACAACATGAGGTGTGAATGTTTGAAGTATTGTCAGCAAGGAAAAGTCTGCTGGATGGTTAAGAAGTCAAGTGGGATGGAGTCAGGCCCGTCTCTCTGGCTGACGAATGCTTTTAGGAAAGGAATGTTTAAACAATCTGACGCTGGATGTTTAGGCTAAAGGACTCAAAAGGGGCGGGGCTATCTCCAGTGTCTCCTCATACACAGCTTCATCACCATCTAATTATTACTTTTAAAAGCTAAAACTTTAGTGCTACCAACAAGGCAATTTATTGTATGTCAAATAGTCCATAATCCTGCATCTGCTATGATTTTTTTCATTTGTAACACTTTACTACACTTTTTGAGTAATTTAGTCAAAACAATCCATTTATAGCTCAGCCAGTGAATCCAGTACAAAGTACACTGAGATTTTAAAATGATTATTATTGCAGACTCATCCAACTATTCTATATACATGCAAGCTTATTAAAATGACATTAAGCTAAGAAGTATCAATGCACACAACAATCACACACATTTTCTTCTGGAACTTACAAAAACAATACATTTTTTTAATAAGAACTGTGATGTGAAAAACCCTCTTGTTAAAGGTTGTGGTTTTATTAAGGAGGAGATGATCTAAATAATGATCTCTATTAACATCCATATAAAGTAGTAATGTAGTAGCAATGTTCAGTTTTACAGTCTTCGGAAAGTGGCGCAAATAATGTAGTGCTTTGTGCCGTCGTTGACAGCGGATTCATGTAGTATTCAAACCCCTAGACCTCAAAGTTAACCAAGCCATTTGTAAATGTCAGAAGGGTCAACTGTCAGTGGAGCGTGTTTCCTGCTTTTAGGAAACCAGAGGTCTATACATAGCTCAGTGCTCTATGTCAGTTTACATGATGTCATGCAAATCTAATTCAAAATATACTATAAATTCACACCGTGAAATGCAACAGTTACAGTGAGACAAAATACAAAGATAGGACAGTAAATCCTGCATTGGTGACATATTTTACCAAAACCTGTTGGGAGAAGCAGGTTTATACGTATTTAAGTGGGCTTGAAGACTGCCAATACATGTAATGCCTTTTTTGGGAACAAATTAAAAAGACGTTTTGTTTTCACTTGAAATGGCATTATATTATCCTTCCAGACCGCATTTATCCTGAGCAGAGTGACGGAGGACTTGGGCTGATCCTAGCAAGCATTTACATAGCTTCCAGTCCAGCTGACTGACTTGTTTTTGGGCTGTTGGAAGAAAAGGCTCACAAACACAGGGCGATTATGCAACTCCACATATTCTAAGATGATGTGCCATCACTTTATGTTTATGTGTTAAAGATAACATTTACATCCGTGTACCCTGCTCTTGCCTTATGCAACATAGGACAGAATATAGATAATGGATGGATGGATTTACATGGATGTTACTGACTTATCAACTTGTACATCAGATGTTTAAGACAAACACGGTTCTCCCTGCAGAAACCATGTGTTTTAAATCTTGACTATCCAGTACATTTGCCAAAAAGCAGCCTTCTTTCACTGGACCCACCCCGTGTGTATGCGTAAGTGTGGAGAGGAAGCACGTAAACCTACACAGTTCACACTGTCTGCCCTTGAACCCCGCTGGGCAGTCGCAGATGAAGGAGTCGCCTCCATTCACACATGTGCCCCCGTTCTGGCAGGGCAGACTGCGACAGTCCTGTGGCAACTCTAAAAGACAACAGCTGTCATCAACATCCACAGTATAGAATGAGTAGGGGGGCTCAAGTTTCAGACCCACAACTCAACATTATCTACAGCAGTTACACCACTTCCCTCCTCTTTTTTTGTTTAGCTTTCCTGAATGTAACATCCTGTCTTTCAAGGTATTCAATCACAGCGCTTGGCAAACACACACAACACTAGTAATAAATGACATGTCTAAAGACTAGTTATATATAAAGTTCCAACCGGAAATGAATCTAATGTATGTGCACCACATCAGCTGGGATCAATTACAAGAGCAGATGTGCCACCAAAACACCTACCAGGCTTAGTTCTTAAATCTTCTTCTTGAATCTGCAGTGCAAGGCTGATTTTGTTTGTTGTTTCTTCCATCTTCTCTAATCTAATTGGTGGGTCAGGTTCTGCAAGGAAAACATTTCCTGTCATGAATCAGCATAAAAAGACAAAATGTAGACATCAAGCTAAAAGATTTTAAAGGTATGGTGAACATTCCTCAGCCCGGAAAAATGAAACATAAAGTGGTCAAAATCATATGACATCATGGGTGTAACATCATTAAAAAGGGCACAACAATTCTAGACAGGAAAATTATTCTCAGGAGCACAAGATAACATCTGTTTAACCGTTAACTGTTTTTTTGGGGGGTTCTGTTGAGGCTATGGGCTATAAACCTCTGCACTGGGATGCATTAAGTGAAGATACACAACTAAAATCATCATGATCATTTGAAAATTAAGAGAAAGAAAAAAAATGTATTCCTGAAAGTTATTGTTCTCTGACTTGTCTGGCTTTATCAAAAGCTGCTTGATAGAGTGGCCACCATGTGTCAGATACTGTGGGTCTGTTTGTGTGTTAGCACAAAGATCCAGTTTACATTAGAGGACTAGCTAGATTTCATCCAGAGGGCCATGGTTACAACAATATGGTTATAGGACCATGGCCTAAGTTACTCCATCTGCATCAAGATAAGCCAATAAGATGTTTTCATTGTTTGAACATCCTGTTTCAATATGTAGGTGTGGCATGTTAGTTTAAGATGTCAGAGTCAGATGTCAGAGAGAGTAATGTCTGAACTCATCTGGCTTTAGATGCACAATCAATTACTTTATTAGGTAGTTATGGCAACCTGACAGCATTACTTTTAGCTGGAAATACTTCATAAACACATGCAATGTCAAACAGTGTTAGAGTAGTGACTTACTCAATTTTAATCACATTTGTTTACATGCATCAGATCCTTTACTTAAGTAAAAGTACTAATACCACACTGTAAAAATACTCTGTTACAAGTAAATGTCCTGCATGAAAATGTTACTTAAGTAAAAGTATGTTAGGCAAGTATTTAAGTATTTATGTAAGTAAATGTACTGAGTTACATTCCACCACTGCTCATGTGTGTACTTACTAGTACGATGTCGAACGGCTTTTCGAGGCAACTGAATGAGCTTGGCTGTTATCTTTCCCCTTCCGTCAATGAGCTCTGTGTATCTGTGAAATGTAGAAACCATGCGTAACCAACGGTTTAGCATCACAGTTGAATTACCAGGTGCAAACAAAGTCTTACCATTGCACTTCTTCAACACTCAAAATGTACCTGTGCAATTCCTCTGAGTTCTCTGTTTCTGTTGGGCCTCCCAGTTCCTGAGGCTGAGATGGGGGAAGTATGCGTCCGACCTGAGTCCCCTGTCCAGTCCCGGTTGGCCTCTCTCTTCTCCCTGATCTTGCCCCCATTGGCACTGGGTCAAAGGAAATGTATACGGAATTTCTTTTAAAACTCACAAGCCAGCTTGTAAATGGTTTATATTGCATTGCAAATATACTACCTATACAGGTCTGCTCAGTGGCCATGCTAGCTAAATGGCTGGGCATGGCATCAACATTATCAACACAAGAAATGTTGTGTGTAAACCATAAACCTAGTGGCATGTGTTTGTGTCAATGAAAGGGTTATGAGAAGCCTTGGTTTTCTCACAGGTAGTGAAGGCTACGTGTTGAGGTATGCTGTGGATCTGTTCCTGCCCTGTGCTTTTCACGGATGTGAGAGCCACGTAGTAGTGCTGTCCTGGTGTCAGTTCACGCAGGGTATATGATCCTAATTTCCCACTGGGCAGGAAGCGACTCCTGGTGTTCAACCCTCGGGTCACATTGACCACAAAGCCATCTGGGACGTTTCTTGGGTGGCGGCTCCAGGTGATCAGTGCTGAGTTAGTGGTCACATGTGACAGGGAGAGGTTCTGTGGCGGGAGAGGCCCTGAGGAAATAACACATGTAGATACTCAGATAGTTTCATGGATAGCATTAAACATATTCTTAATGCAGTTGTTGACTACAGTAATCCCCTAACCCATCAACATGAGCTGACTACTTATATATTACATACTGTACAGAGGAAAAGTATCACTATGTGTCAAAACACATGATATCATATATAAAATGAACAAATTAAACTGATTCACTGATGATAACCTTTAACAAAAGTGGAGCTAATCAGAACACCTTGCATATTAATATCTCTAGTAATTTACATTCAAACAGACCGGAATGTCCAGCAATTTGAAGATCATAATTAAATGAACAGTACAATATTAAATGCATTTCCTCCTCAAACTTATCCTCATAAAGTTTTCTCAATTTTGGTTTGTTTAATATTTCTTCAAGCTTAATATTGCTTTATACTTATTATTAATAGGTCATAGTGGGTAATGGAACATTTACACACTAAATATAAATGCCTTGTACAAATGACTATCAATGACAAATTCTAAGAGTTTTTAAAATATTCTACACATAAATAAGCGTGTTAGGATTGAGCCTGTATTGACTGTTTGAGATTAAGTTAAAGTTAAGTTAAATTTGAGTTGACTAGCCTTTATATGTATATTTACAATCATCCTAATACCTTGTGAATGATGATATGTAACCTACTTGTCCAGAATTGCAGGGGTCCAGCTGAGTGGCTGGTGGAGGGAAACTCATCTGGTCTGATTCCACTTTGAGTCAACACATCCACTGTGTACATCTGGCCAGGAAGTAATGAACTGGGAAACACAAGAGGCACACAGAAAAATGGCACCAAAGCAAACAAAGCACAATAGCGAACCTCTTCATCCTCATAACATTATTAAGAGCCTGAAAAGATGTGATCAAATAGTGTACTCTAGTGGCTGAAAGATATATTACCCAAAGCCCTTCAACAGCACCATTCAGAGGAGACATAGGATGCTGCAGGTCAGTACAATAAATTGAAATTCTGGGTTGTTAAGTGTTCTTTTGTAACACAGTGCATAGTTTGGATCATCAACGACAGTTTATTTTTCAGATAGATTTATTTATGTTTACTATAAACTCTGGTCACATCAAGGAATGTTATGGGGAACCTCTGTACAAGGTTACACATGGAAAATAGCAGGTTTTAATGAAAATGTAAATCAGACAACAGGGCAGGCCTGCTTGGTTCATTCGGTTGAAGATTTACGATACACTTTTGCAGAGCCATGCTTGCTGTGTCTGGAACATAATGCCGCTCAAGACGATTTTAATTGGTCTAAAGAATACAAAACAACCCAGTGTTTTTTCATTTTTACATAAGTGTATGCTCTTGTTGCCAGACCTTCCTCCACAGCGCTGTGGAGATAGGTCTGTCAGTGCGAGACTACACGGTGCAGAACCTGACCTGAAGGTATGCTCAGTGGTGCTTGTGTTAAACACGGCCGTGCGAGCTTCACTGCCATCTGAAGGCAACAGAGACACGTGCACCCTGCTGACTGCTGCATGATGAACCAACCAGCTCAACCAAACCTGAGAGGAGGACACATTGACCACCTGCAGCTGCTCCACCCTCCGAGGTCCTAGCACAGAAACACACACACACAAAAATTCATGCAAGTGTGCAAACGTGCAGTCAATCTCATGTGAATACACAGAGAGAGAAACACTTTCCAGAAGCCTTTTCTTACTACCACAGAATTAAAGAGTGTGCTCACTGGTGCGTATCAGTGCTGTGGCAGGCTGGCTGTTGTCATTGTTGTTGGCATTGCGCTTGATGGAGAAGGTGGAGATGTTGTACAGCAGGCCGGGCACCAGGCCTCGCATGACGTGGGTGGACTGCTGCCTTTCCAGAAAATCTGTTTTGTGATTGCTCCAGCCCAGGGGACCATAGGTGACAATGAACCCGCTTATCAGGCTGAGTGAGGGATCCGGCTCATCCCAGCGCAGTTCAACCTCGTTCTCCTCCACACGCAACACATGAAGACCAGAAGGAGGCAACAGGTCTGGGAACAGTGGCAACCTTACATGTCAAATTCATACATTAAATAATTACAGAGTTGTCTTTGCAATACAGAGGAGGAGCTACAGAGTAAGTGGGGACAGATGGCAAGGGGATTGAGCTGGACTCTGGTGCACTTTGGTGTAACTCTTACTGACCTACCTTTCTCACAGTCTTTTCCTGTGTGTCCTACTCTGCAAACACAGTTGTAGTTCCCTCTCTTGTCACTCCTGCAGAGGCCGCGGTTTCCACAAGGTTGCAGTACACATGGGTTCTCCACTTGGGGGTGACAAAGACAAGCAGTTAGTACATCATGGTTCATGTCACAACTAAGTGCAGTTGACTTGCGAGGCAGTGCAAAGCCACTTACACATCTGGCACTGGTCCCCAAAGAAGCCGTCCTTGCACATGCATAAATAATTCCGTCTGTAACCCCGACACACACCTCCATTTAGACAGGGGTTGGACTCACACCCGTCCTGCTCTGCACACATATATTAACAGTAGAATTGTATTGCTATCCTGTATAAACTGTATGTTCAAATGTATAAGCTTTTAAAGTAATGCAACATGTTGAATGAACATAGCACCTATTTCACAGTTCTGGCCTTTGAAGCCTTGAGAGCAATGACACATGTAGGAGCCAGGCTGGTCCTCACATGTCCCCCCGTGCTTGCAGGGTACCGACAGGCATTCATTTATGTCTGAAGACAAGACACACATATACATAGGAACTACGTATGTGCACAGGTGAATTTCTACATTTAATATGAGAAGACTTTGATCAAGCTTTACCTGTCTGACAGCGGTTTCCACTAAAGCCATCATCACACTTACACTGGTAGGATCCGACCTGGTTCCGACATGTACCGCCATTAAGACAAGGCTGTGATAGGCATTCATTGATCTCTGTAATGATGGGAAATGAAGATAAAGTGTATAAACAGTAACTGCAACTGGAATCTCATTCATTAGGACTTTTCAGGGATCATTAAAAGACTAAATGTTTTGTTTAGAATGTGTGTCCATGTGTGGGCGTGTGTTACAGACCCTCACAAATGGGTGGCTGGCTCCAGTCCCCCTGAATACCACAGACGCTCTGGGTGGCTCTGGGCACAGGCGTGAAGCCTGAGTGGCATACATACACAGCCATGGAGCCTGGTGTTGTTAAGGAGAACTGGACTTCTGCATTCTTCACTTGTGGAGGCAGCCCACAGCCAAGCTCTGTAATGAATACATTCACGTTGACAAATGTCAGCATGGCTGCATAGTAACACAAGCTCAAAAACACTGGGGCTTAAACGAGCTCACCCAAAACTAGACTAACAGCAACATAGGTGTTGTCCATCCAGGCTCTCTGTTTTTGTCCGCCTAAAATTATCTCCAGCATGCTGTTACAGCGTGTAGACATGACTCACCATGTCATACTTTATATAGAGTCTGAAGTCGTTCTATATCTGTGAATGTTGGGCCTCCGGTGCAGCAACGCTGCTAAAATTATCTTCAGATGTATAGCAAGTATCTCTACACTTAACGGCTCAGGATATCCCATGCCTGTGCCAATCGATTGAAGTCAATGTTGTACAAACTTCAGCATTGGAGCAAGATTTGGACATTATTGTGTGGTGAGACACAGTCTACTTACCTGCAGAGCTTGGTACTGAGATCCTGCTTATTTCACAGTGCCTGCCGCTGAAGGCCTCCGTGCATTCACATTTGTACTTTCCTATGTAGTGAAAACATGTCCCCCCATTCAGACAGGGGCTGGAGGAACAGGGGTCTGGCTTTCCTGCAAGAAATTACACTGACAATTATTATTGATTTTAATAATAGTTTTATTTGTACAGCACCTATCATGCAAAGATTCAGCCCAACAGGCTTTACAAGACATTATTAAAAACAATTTTAGGCCAAAAAAGAACAATCAAACATTAAAAACTATATCTTTCACAAAAAATGGGGGTTGTGGGACAATTGCTTCCCATACATTCTACCACAGATGTACTCAAAAGCTTTCACACAAAGAGTACATGTTTTAAATAGTATTACTTGAGGGTGGCACTCACCCACTTCACAGTGTTTTCCAGTGAATCTGTAAGGACACACACATCTGTAGCTCCCAGCTTCTTCCTTACAGGAGCCTCCATTGCGGCAGGGACCAGAAGCACATGTATTGAGTCTAACTGGAAAGAGACCGGGACAATCCTTGAAGCAGAGACCACTCTAGCTTTCAATCACACAAAATAAATCTGTTCCAGTACATTGCAATTCAAGTCGTAATTCAGAAAAATAGCTCATAACTACACTAAAGTACAAATTATTATAAGCATTTTGGCATTGTAATATTTGAAACAGCATTGCGAGTGTTGGCGTGTTTCCGGTTCATTAAAGTTGGCTTTAAGCCTAAGGGATGCTTTGATTAAGGCTCTTCATAAATTCATGTGAAGGTATTTTGCTAGTGTTTTTATCAATTACCTTTTTCACAATGCTTTCCCCAATATCCATATTTGCATTCGCAGGTGTAGCCTCCATCCCGCTCGTAGCAGTAGCCCCCATTCAGACACGGAGAGGAGTCGCAGACCGATTGGGGCTGTACTGAAAAACACACACCGAGACTTGACTGTGTTCCATTGCACTGGGAAACGTTAAAACCTCTTTCATTTTGTTCAAACACGTGGACTTGGTTAAAGAAATAAAAGTTATTTGTCAATTAATGATTGGATCAACTACAAATTCTCCTCAGAACACCCAACAACATAAATCATTTTGGAATTTTTCTCCACATCGTAAATGTAAACTGCAAATGTGACCTTTCCCCTTTGTAATAGAAAACAACATTTGTTGGGTTGGTGCTTGAGGCTCTTACCATAGGGGTAGAAGTCCTTATGATCTAGCTCTGCTCCACTAGTCTGGCATGTACACAGGTAGGCTCCTCCATACTCCAAACAAGGACCTCCATCAGGACACGGCCTGTTGTTACTGCATGGCGTCTGGGTTACTTCTGAGAGAAAGGCATTGTGAACAACAGGTTCACAATTTCTGTATTGAGACAGTTGGGATCTTACAGGGACCCACACTTCCGTTCACAATCATCAAAGCTCTAGACCCCTGATAGGATTATACATATCATACTCACCAAACTGACAGTAGAGTCCTGTGTAGCCTGAAGGACATTCACAAGTCCCATTGATGTCCACACAGACACCCCCATTCTGGCAAAGACATTCCTCTGCAGACACAGGAAAAGAGAGAGAGAGAGTGTGTAAGTATGAGTGCGTGAGTAAGAGAGGGAGGCTCAAAGCTGGAAAGTTTGCTTAAACTACTTGAAAGCAAGTACTTAAATGATGGTAAGTTTTCAGTTTTAAGTGTAAACAGGCAGAAGGTTTCAAGTTCAACATGTGTACCATATGCTGAGAGTCTTTCATCTGCTATACTGTAAACTATGTATTGATTTGCTGTCATTTCTCTTTCCCTAATCTTTTCCAACAAAGTTCACTGGACCAGCAGATTACCAGTCAGCATGCTGCACATCCGCTCTGTAATAATTGTAAGAATGTTTTTATTTTCCTCTCCTTCCTAATTGCAGCAGTGGATCAAAGGACGTGGCCGTATCACAGCTAAATGGCTCCCCTTTGAAGTCCCAGGAGCTCCGTGGAGGGTATTATTTTTCTGATGATATGGAGCATATTTTGTGACCAAAATGTATGGCCCCGAGGGCAATTAATGGATTGTTAATTTGCAAGAGCCACTTTCATTGGCCACCTGTGCGGCCCAGGCCCTTTGATCTGATAGCCTGATTAGGCACTCCTGAGTTCTACTACTTTCTCTTCCTTGAAGGATCAAGCTCCTTTTTCCACTGTGCCTTCCAAGTGAGCCAGGCAGGAAAGTATTTGGGAGATTTAAGAGAGCCTATATAAGCACTGATAGTTATTTCAGCTCAAGGGTGAGAAGTAGCATGCATTTGCATAGCTCAAATACTAGTGGGTAGGTGGGTGCTGGTGGGGGGGAGGGGAACCCTGCAACAACTGCTACCAGAGGGTGACATTTACCACTCATGGGAGTCTGAATTAGCTTTAAATTTGCTCATTAGTTATGTCCTAAAACAAATATAATGTGACACAGACATAACATAACATGACTTATTTTGCATTTATGAAAGGAAGGTATGAATAATTAGCTGAGGATGATAGCTGCTACATATTTTGTGTTCAAATTGGCTTATGGTTATGCAAGCAGCAGCTGTGCTTTAAACTATAGTGTGGTGCATTGGCCAACTTCCAGCAAAGCCAGTAGCGGGGTGGAAGCATGCATATTTCAACAGTCTGAAGAAATGACCTGAATACCAAAGACCAAGTTTGACTCATAAAGAGCCCTTTTTAAGTCTAGACAAAGCACTTCCTCTTGTTGGTAAACTAATAAAATGTGCTATAAAACCATTATTCACAACATCAAGCGACTGGTTCTCGTAGTAAACTTGGCGAGGCTGTGTCAGTTTTGATAATTACAATAATCCATCATCACAGCAGCCTCTTCCAAGACCGAGCTCCAAATACCTGTGGCATAGCACAGCTCCTCTTTAAATACCCCGGTCTGCTCTTTACCTGCCCAGCTGCCTGCAGTGAGTGTACAATACCTTCACACTCGTCACCATAGAAGCCTGGAGCACATGTACAGTTGTAGATTCCCAAGCTGGTGTATTCACAAATCTGATGCTTCTTGCAATCTTCCTCTTCACACAAGGCTGTGTATGGAAAAGCATAACAGGCTGTGGTTTAAGACTTACACTGTATGTGAAAGAAATTGGCAAATCTTAAACTGTAGTGGTACATGTTTCTACCTGTTTGGTTTTTTGCCTCAGTTGAATTGTCCTGAAGCACCTCCAACTCTGAAAAAGTAAGATAAGAATGTGCTTTGAAAGGTTGGTTCATTAAATAACAACAAAACATGTTTCCTCACTTACAACTGATGGTACAGTATTTAGCAATGCAAATCGTTAGATAAATGCCTCTGAGATATGTGTTGCCACAACAATACAATGGAAGTAAACAGAGCTGAGCCACAGCATTGAAAAATGACATTCAAAATTAAAAAAACAAGATGAAAAGACTGTCCCTGGTGTTTGGGTCCATCCATATACATCATGTTTAACACTTCTTACAAAAGAAAAAGTCCCAATAAAAACTGAAATACCATTCACCTCCATTGTATTGAGTTGGCAGCAGAAATCAGACATATCTTAACACCTGAGCAAGTAAACCCTAAACTATGTGCATGGCTAGATATCAATACCTACAGGTAAGTGAGAAAGATGTGATACAGCACATGAGAAATGTATGAGATATGTGTAATATTAACGTAAAAATAATAATTAATTTTAGCTTAGTTAAGAAACTGCAGATATGTTTGTATCAAATGTTTTTCTTTACAGTTCAAGATTCATGACCCTATTAAATACTATGAAGGCACATTGTTTGGTAACAACAAATAAAGTATGTGATCAAGTATGAGGAAAATGTTTGCAGTGGAAATATACTGTAGCTGAAATGCTTAGTTTGGTGCAGAATTTGGTGTAACACTGGAGAAGCGAGTGGACCAGCTCACTTCATTAAAGTTCATACCCATAAATACTTGTTTGGCTCTTAAAGAGGTATGATAGTATTCCCTTTGTGCTTGTTCCAGATAAAAAAAATACTGTATTACAGGAAGCCAAAGGCAAAAGAAGGTCTTATAGGCTATGTCAACATGTTTTATTAAAAAAATCATTTTTCTGAACATGCTTTGCTGGAAGAATTTGAGTTGAATTCAGACACCTGTCTCGCAGACTGCTCCAATGAAGGCAGTGGGACAAATACAGGTGAAGTTGGCCACCTGATCGACGCACTCGCCTCCATTCAGACAGGGCTGGGACTCGCATTCGTTTATGTCTGCAGGATGCACAAAAGTCAGTTAATCAGACAAGAGACATTTGTCTGCTGTTGATTCAGTTTCATATTAAAAAATGTCAATCTTCACATGGAAAAGCAAGATGTGGTTGAGACATTGAGCTGGATTGAGAACACTGAACTTCCTTTCTGAAAGCATCGAATTTCATTGACCAGGTGTCTGGTATTAGAAGTAATCCCGTCTCATGTAGATACAAGGATTCATGAACTGTGCAGGCCTGATAATTCAATTCCCTAATGGGTTCAAGTTTCATCAACAATCAATCACAAGAGGAGCCAGATATGTAAATGTCTTTTTGGAAAGTGACCTGACTTTAGTGAACTTTCTCACTGTGGTTCATTGCTATATTGTGTGACCTAAGAAAAAAGAAACAGTTCTTTCCAAATGAATTCAACCATAACCTCAACTTGGATCCATTTGTCTAGGTAGACTGGGGAACTCTTTGGCCAAACACATGCCAAAATCACTGAGTTGGATGCAGAAAGCAGCAGAAAATATTTCCTCTGGAGAGAGATGCCTACGTTCCCCCGGACTGTAAAAAAACCCTCTCACCTGTCTCACACAGGACACCAGTGTAACCCGGTTCACACACACAGGTGAAACTGCCAGCGCCCTGTACACACAACGCGTTGTTGAGGCACGGTCTGTCTTTGCACTCGTCAATGTCTGTAACACACAAACACACACCCAGGGACAGAGAGACACGCTCATGGAATATTTACTCAGCTGATTAATATATCCGCCACACTGCTCCCCTCACTCTGCAAGTATGTGCTGCTGGCTGTGAAAGGTATTAGAAGAGGTTTGATACATGTGGGAATAGGCACAGAAGCTCCAGAGAGCCTGGACCAAGATATTATAAAATACGTTTTTATTTTTTAACTGCTTAATGAGGCACAAAATACCTTAATTAATTAGAGTTTTCAGTTTTTAAGTAAGTCTTCGTCTTACTTAGTGCATGCAGATAGTAAAAGAAAACATGTGGAACTTTTAAAATGCAGTAAAAATGTGGTATTTTGCTATTGTGTAAAATTATATATACTGTTATGTGCTGTTACTTCACATTTTAACAATCTTTAGATAGTATTCTAGGAAAAATAAATAAAAAATGTAACTGTAACCTCAGTATGTTCCAGCTTTAAGGCAAAGTGTCTTCTGTACCTGTTTCACACTGAATGCCAGTGTATCCAGGAGGACAGTGACAGATGAAACTATTAATCTGGTCTTCACATGTCCCTCCGTTCTGGCAGGGATATGAGGCACACTCATCGACATCTAGAGAGACAAGGAGAAATACAAAGGGAGTAGAATGACTCTTTTAATTAGAAGAAAATATCTTGCCGAGGTCCTTAGTAAGGTAATTTCAGAGGAGAATGCAACAGATTGACTTGAAGCTGATACAGGGATTTAAGGAAATATCCGGGGGTTCGTTTGGCAAGTATTTTGTTACAAGTCAACATTATTTTTCCTGGCTGATCTCAGGTTGACAGGTATTCACACATGATGTGCAGTGTGTGTCAAGCACAACAGAGCAGGACGCGGTTCAACTCACCAATCTGGCATTGTCGGCCGGTGAAGCCAGCCAAGCAGGAGCAAGTGAAGGAGGGGTTGCCTGTTATACAGTCATCGATGCACTGGCCTCCGTTCAGACATGGTCGCAGGTGTGGGCAAACGGATGCTGTAGAGAGAGGTCAATGTAACAGAAATCCTACAAGCAAAAGTATTAAGAGTAGAAGCCCATGAGTAGAATAACTTATCTCTCAGAAGCAGGTCTTACCTGAGTTATTGCAGCCACCTACTTCCACATTTGCATCATCTATACGGAAGACCCATTTGCCTGGGTAGCCCACGTTGGTGGTTCCCTCAACATTCACCACATCAGCTGTATGAGAGCCGGGGATGTTGAAATAACGCTTGCCATCACCAGCATTGAAACCTGCCTGGGAAGAGAGTAACAAGGAAGCAGACATCACAAAAGACAGCTGAATCAGAAAAATGTAGTTTGCATCTTCACAGGAAGCAGATCATACTGTACATTACATATTCTGACCGACACCGTAAGCAAAAAAAGAAAAAAGAAATCATGATCTTACCTGCGCTGCAATCCCTCCCAGCCCAGCCAGGTTTCCTCCACTGCTGGCATGCATGCCAGTGGTCCAGGTGATGTTATTGTACTGGAATATAGTGAAGGAAAGCTCTCCATCTGTAATAAGCACCACTTGGAAAGTATTTACCTGCATAGAGAGGAACAGGCTTGGTTAAACCATTTTTAAATTTCTACAAAAATTGCATGCATCTGAAAGACTCCTCATGTTTATGGTACGGATTCCTAAATCTCAGTCAGGCTAGAGACATAACACACTCATCTGGGTCAGTTGTTGAATCAAATAGCAAAAAAAGTCACAATTAACATCAGAATAAAACCCAATAACTGTGCTTTCCAACTACATATTATATACCAATTTAAACTGGTAACAACAGAGCTATTTCTTGGGACTTTGAGATTCTCTAGGCCAATGGCTCCCAGTAGTTAAATCCTTTAGATGGGCTCAAATATAATAAACCAAATTTATTCATTTCAGTTGGTTTTAAAGTGGATGTTTAGTAACACTAAAAAAATTGGATATTGTTGGATTTTTTCATATACTGTAAGTTTCCATTCTTACTACTAAGAATTGCAGTGACAGAGGCTGCATCTTTCAACTATTAACTCGTTACACTTAGCATACTATTTCAACTCTGCTAGCTTGCAAACGAGTTTTCATTCACTTTCAGTGGCATATGGTGTAAAGGTGTTACAACTGACGCAGGGTGGTAGAGGTGTGTACGGTGCAGTTAGCCTATTGTAGCTGAAGGCTCATAGTTACTGTGACAATACATTTACCCATTTCACACCAATTTCGAATATTCTAAAGACAAATTATTTGACTTTTCTTTTTTTTTTAATCGTAATTTTAAATCTTTCACTCTTAAAATCTTTCATACCCACTAGTAACTACAGAAGTGACCCTGGTTTAAAATCACTGATCTAGATAGTTAAAACTTAGAATCATGTTCACGTTTAACATGTGGCTACATGTTAGAGTGAGAGCTGTAAAGTTAAGTGTGAGTTTATACCGGTGTGAGAGAGTTGCCTCCAAAGAAAGTAACTTGGTGCCATGTACAAATGAGGACCCAAGTTGCGTTGAAGTTGGGGAATTCTGAAAAGTACGTCCTGACATCACCTGAAGCCCTCCTCAGGATGGAGGGCTCCTGGCTCTCTCTGTAGAAGACCCTCCCTGCACGACGGTTGTCCACATCTGCCCAGAACGGAGCCACAACCCTTCTATCCCCGGCAATTGGAAAAGCCACAGGTGTGAACTGAGACACCTCCCTCAGGAAAGATACGAGGCCATTGTTGTTAACCTGTGAAGAGAGTTGCAGTATGTAAATAAGGATCCTAAATCAGTGACATATTTTTGTTCAGATGAAGCCCCTGGGACTTATTTGGAAGGTTAGGTGGGGTTAGAGTAGAAGTGGTGAGGAGAAGTGGCAAAGGTGGACAAACAGAGGTGGTCTGACCTCACACGGCACACAGCAGCATGGGGCCGCGGCCGCTCCCATAACAGATGCTTACACATCCCATGTAGCACACAGATGCTACCTTTAGTCCGTGAAATGACAGCAGCTGAGAAAACCAGGTTTCTGCTGCTCATGCATGCACCTGCAAAGTCATCACACCTGGAAAGACCTTTACGGCCTATAAATCCACAGATGTCTGCCAACAGCAAAGTAACCAAATAAATGAACCCATCCACCCCTCGTCCACATATCTCCTCTGGGAGAAATGCAGTCAGCACTGCAGCTGTGTACTGAAGCATGGTGAAATATTGACACATTTTAATAGGTCAACAATTGGTGTATCGTTAAAAAAATCAGGAAATCAATTCAATGGACAGAAAATAAGTCAAAAATCCCTACTTTGTCTTTCAAATGTGGGGATTTGCTGTTTTTTTCTATTTTATATTAATGCAAATTGAATGTCTTTGGATTTTGGGCAACTGATCAGATAAATCACCAATTTGAAGACAATTGAGACATGTATTTTTCATAATCCTTTCACATTTTAAGTAGTTAGTTGCACATATAGATTGGTTTTCATACATTTTTACATTTGAGGCAATTTGTTGTTATTCTTAAAGCTGCATTAATTGATATTGTGGGAAGCACAACAAGCTGTAAATACAACATTGACCTACCACCACCTTCTATGGCTAACATGTTTTCAGCGTTTTCCTTTTTAGACATCCAACAGAGAGCACAATGCAACATTAGCATTTATTTAGAGATGTGTTTGTGTCCACCTTTAAGTCCAAAATGATTCTCCTTTGACCTTTGTTTTGGTCTGCAACATCTCCAGGGGGATGGCTGTATTTCATTTGGCAGCTAGTTGCTAAATGACATTTGCTGCTGGGCAGATAGTATACAGTTGGTTTATCAGGTTTTTTTTTGCTAAAAACAGCTGCTTGCTGCGGCTGGAAACAAGGTTGACAGAAGTGCTGAAACCAAAACAGTGATGTTACGGTGTACAACCAAAACAATTAGCTTAAAGACCCTTAAAAAGGGAAATGCAAAGTTAGGTGATCATTCTCTGTGGGTTTGTCACTACAAGCAACCACTTATACATATACACAGTGATTCCATTTATGAAAACTATTGATTTGCGCAGCTTTAAGTTGCATTTGGAAAATTGGATTACAAAACTGCAGAGGAGCAATGGTAGCCAGTAAATGTCTTGTGTGTTTTGCTCGAGGGTTCACTGCCGTAGTGCTAGATAAAAGAGATAAGATGAGTTGTGGAAAAAGGTACAGATTATTAATACAAGAAAGATCAGGTGTACAGGAAGTACAGGAGGGATGTTTCTTAGGGAGGGAGGTTATTTAGGGGAAAAAGTGAAAAGCCTCTGGAAGAGAAGATAGATGAAGAGATTTCTGTGATAGATTTTAAAATAGCACTTAGTAATATGGTAAATGTTCATTTCAATGATATTTTACAAAGTATCATTTAGCATTTATAAAGATATATGAGGACAGAGTCTTTGTATCACAGACATTAGATGATGTCAGACTAGCCACTGCACTCAATTGTGAACATTGTAAAAAACAAGATGGCAAACCTGAGTGGAGAGGAAAATTCTACAGGCTGAAGGGCTGAAATCCCCATGAAAGACCTTCATTCATTCATACATCATTTCTGCATATTATCAACAAGAGGAGATTCTTCCCACCGTTGCACCTATCCTGTTTCTACTAATTGCTGGCGTGAACTTTGCCTCTCTGCATTCAAGCCGAATGGCATGTGACTGTGACAAAGCAACGTCAGATGTTCTCGGCTCTGCTCCCTGCATGTATGAAAACCATAATTTGAAGGACTTGGCTGTAAAAACAGCAGAGGAAGTTTTGTTTGGCACGGCACAGGGGCTAAGTTAATTGGCCGACCCCAGTCTTCCCCTTTGAATCAGAGTGATGTGGTAAGAACGTGGCTGATGTGGGGAAAAAAAGAGGACCGACTGCAGGGTCAAGGCCCAGGGGTCAGCCAGAGCGCCATCTGATACCGAGAGAAAAACAAGAGAGAGGGCACAGGGTTGGATGAATGGAAGGATGTACATGAACTACAAACCTCCCACACCCGCATACCCACTAATGAGAGACCTGTGGTGGCAGCGGTCTGGATGTCACCCATCTTACAGCAAAATTAGTGTTGGAAATCATGCTGAACACTGAATAGAGTTTATACTAATACTGTAATATGCTTAATCGCCTAATCCAATCTCTAGTAGCATCTGGAACTGTTTAAACAAGTGTATTCCTTACTTGTTAAGATTTTTAGGTGACTACTTTGACATGGCAATGACCTTAGAGGAATTGAAACTGAACTTTTTCATTGCATCACATCACATGCTTTTCTTTTTTTCATGATTTTCACCCAGGCTATGAGTAGGTAAGACTTCTTGTGAAGGGTGGTTGTGAATCACACTTACAGTATGTGAGAGAGGGATTGGGCTCAGAGCTGCCTTGTGTTATGCTGTAACATGACCAAGTTCAAAATCACAGGGGAGAGAGGTGCGATCAGCCAACCCTGTAAGAAGCATCTCTCTCCCCATATTTCTTTCTCTCACTCTCAATGGTGCCACTCCACTCTACAACTACCTTGTTATTTTTTGGGGAATTCTCAGCCGGAAATATGCAGGATTTTGCTTGGGTGGTTTTCTTTAGAGCCAAGCAATTTATGAAGTAAAATCAACTTTCATCTGGCTTAAGTTAAGCCAAAGCAAACCCCCAAATGAAAAAGGTGCCCATGAATCAGCACAGGAAAACATTTGTTTCCCTTGTCAAAAACAGAGGTTTCACAGTTACAAGCTTGTAGAATTATTTGACGAGACTGAAGGAAGTGACTACTCACACTTGCACTTGGCCTGTCCCCTTAGCCTCGGCTCACCTTTATCTCCGAAAAGTTTACATTGAGGCTGGAACAGTGTGGAAGGACTGTCATAGTGCAAGTTATGTGAAAGTTTGGTGTAAAATGATGTGAGTGAACTCTCTAAATGATCAAATGTAGGCAAATGTATTCAACTAAAAAATGTGGAGTTTGGAATTGCAGAGGAAAAATACTTTCATCAAGTAATTTAAAGTTATACGTTGAAGACAATTTTGATAGCCTACTTATAGTTTAAAAATATGTATACTGTTACTGATGAAAAACCTAAAACTACAATTTGGTAATAAAAAAGGTAAGATCTGCAGAAAGAAACGTAGCATCGCTTTTTTTTTATTGCCGCGATTTAGATGAGAAGATGTAGCAGACTATTTCTTAGCTAGGTGTGCTGACTTCCTAGAGTCTTGTCATCACTGTGAGCTAAAAAGGCAACCAGCGGGAACTCCAGGAAGTCACTCCACCCAGACTGGTGTGGTCATAACCCCCCGTAAAAACCACAACTTGTTTTTACACAAACAAGCTTCCAGTGTGTATGCTAAAATAAGCTAAACATCTCCTGGCTGTATCTTCATAGGAAATGGAAAGTAAAAAAGTGAAAAGCGTATTTATCAAAAAGCAGAACTGTTCCTTTAAAGTGCATCATCTACTTTGAGACTTTAGGGCATTTTCTGCTTTTTTAAAGAATGTGTAGATATATCTTGTCCATGGTAGATGAACTGTTCATCACTTGGCCACATCTCTCATCCCACACATGCATATAAAAAGTACCCGTGCAGAGTACAAAGAATAAAACGTGAAGCACACATCTTTGGGCCATACATAGCGGTGAGTAAGAGTGAGTGAATGAAAATGCTCAAACTGAAGTGTTGGAGCTCTTTTGAAGAGCAGATGACCACTAGCAGATGTGTGATAAGTGCAGTTATACTTCAGCACATTCTTGGCAGGATCCTTTTAAAATGTAGTTTCTTTCTGATTACATACAATTGTCACGTGATCTCGAGCATATAAGTACTATAAGTACACATTTCAGCATTTAAAAATGAACAAAAAGCTTTTAGCAAAGCTTGCTTTTTTCCACTGTCCATTTATTTATGTATCTATAATAGGGTTCATATTTAAATAATACCTTTGATCATAACCATCTTTTCTCACATCTGCTTTTAAACTTGTGTTCTCTCCTCTCTGACCTTGAAGATCCTCCTTCATGTTCTTTACACTGGCCATCCGTAAGAGTAGTTAATCCGTGAACTGCATTGTTTGGAAGCCCCTAAGACGCTTTGCAGACCCATCTGTGTTCTGTTAAAGTGATTGGTCATTTCTCAGATAAAGCAGCTGGACAATTCCAGGGGAAAGACCCCTGCCACGTTATCTGAGGCGTGGGAGAAGGGGAGGGGGGACCTGGAGGAGGAGAGATCCCAGCAACATGTGAAAACTCCCAGACACAAACCATAACAGAGGGGCAGCCTGGTTACCAGGAGGCAAAAGTGGGACTGGAGCAGGACCAAGTCAAGAGGGGACACATGTTTGAACAGGGATTTTTAGGGTTTGTAGCCAGTAGAAACTTCTGCAATCAAGTTGCACATGAGTGTGACAGTCTTTAAATCCCCTGTTGTATTTCTTGATCACAAAGAGAAAAATAAGTCTACAGGAAGGAACAAAGACTGATAGTTGAAAGGGATCTGTAGTGTGGGGTTTTAAGGTGTGTGAATTGCTAAACATAATCAGTTCTGATAATAAAGGGAGACAGGACCCACCAACCATCTAAAATCTGTTTAGTTCTCCAGCTTCCATGTGGTGGTAGCCCAGAGGCTTGGAACAAACCCCTGGAGGAACAATTTTAGCCCATCACTGAAATATTAACTGTTCAAAGCAACTCTCTGGTTGCAGAGATCACCATGTGGTCAGTGCACTTTACAGCAGATGGGTAATGGATTCAGGTGAGGCATTTCAAATGAGCGTGACTGTAATTTTAAGTGCCTGTCACAATCTGTTATGCGTAGCGTGACTACAGAATTACAGTCCAATGAGATGCAGTATCACATCACAACTAACACAGCACATTTCAGAGAGTTGAGTTCTCAGACTCTGATCTCTCTAAGATGATAATTCAATCTAACAAGAACAAACCCGAACTTTTTAATTTGACTAGTGAGTAGTATTATTACAATAGGAGGGATGTGCTGGAATTCATTGCAAAACTGGGAAGAAACACAATGTAACTAATATACAGAATCTCCAGCTCAGTGAGTTTATAACTCAAACACCCCACTTAAAATGCTGTGCCGCTGTCTGTGCACTGTGTGTACTGTAGAGTGTTAAAAATTGTCTTCATTGGGAGACTGATCTCACCGCCATGGCGCAGATGCTTAGATTAGAAAGATGACCTTTGCCCTTGCCCATTGTTGCCATGGTTCCTCAGGCTCCCCTGCCCATGGTTTGAACAGGGAGCAGGCAGGCGGGGCTCAGAGCACAGAGGAGGGGATTCGGAGAGCAAAACTCGGATGCATAACCACAACAGGTGGTGTTGATTTAAGGGAGTTCTGCCTTTCCATGTGCTGGAACTGAATCCAATACATGACAAAGGCAGATCAAAGTGTGTTTCACTGTGGTGCGCGAAAATCCTTGTCAAACCATTCGGCTTCCTCCCATGAGCACTGTTTCTCTCTCTCACTGGTGTGCATATTTTCCCCCCACTCTCTCTGAAAAGGAACTGCTCACAGATGCTCCGCGGCAACAGTAAGAACACAAACTGTCATTTCCTTTAACAGCTCATTGTGGACTTATTAGAACGGGGCTTACCACTGTTCTGCTAATAGTTTCTTTCACATTCTCCCTTGGTGCACTTGAGAGTCCTCAGAGTGTGAGGAGGGCAGATGAAAAGAACTTCATGAAGGATTATGATTCTACCCGTGGGGGGAAAACATGATATTCTACAAATGAGGTTACACACCTGAACTTGTGAGTGCACGCAAACATATACAAACTCTCAAAGGGCACTGCAATGTAGTATTTGGCTACATGCCAAATCTCATCTCCCTGAGGCTCTTATACAATCCACACTATGTCAGTTTCAATTGCCAACTGCAAAATGCATGCACACACATACACACATGCTGACATATAAAGACATAATCACACACATATCATAAACACACTGCTCTGTACTCACATAGAGTCCTGTGTGCCTGTCTCCAAAGAAGGGGAAAGCTACAGAGATCTCCACGAGCCTGGAGCCTCCGTCGTCCTGAGAGATGGTCTGGGAGTCCCCCTTGTCCTGGCCAAAGGGGTAGAAGTCCTCCAAGGGCACAGCGAGTTCCACCCCAGGCAGCAGGTCTAGGGAGAGCAGGGTGCAGAAGCAGGGCAGCAGGGCTTGCAGCACCAACACCATGGCCTCAGCCACCCAGGGATGGAGCTGACAGCAGGCACCGCGGAGGGAGGGAGGAGTACACACACCTGAGGCAAACAAGAGCAGAGCAGAACAGGACAAGAGCGTACGTTCCTCCTCTCAACCACAGCAGTCTGAATCCTCCCCTGACTGTTCTCTGGCTCTGCCTCTTTCTCCCCTCTCTTGTCGTTTAGTAGTGTACTGGGCTTCTTGTGTGAGACAGGGGAATACTGTAGATTCCTTGCATTCTGCTTGCTGCTGGGTACTGCATGAGCTACACTCCGTCTCACTGAAATGAAACGAGGGAAGGAATGAAAGAGGGGGAGCAGCGTGATTCAGCTGAGATGTGTTTTTTTTTGTGAACAATCCAGCGATTTGGTCCCTGATGGTCAGCTTAGAAATATCCTCAATAAAAGCTCTATTCTGCCTGCCAAAGGAGTTCTTTCAGTTTTGGCCCCACCTCCCCCACAGGGATTCACTACCTTGCATAATTAGCTCCTTCCAGCCAATAGTTGAAAAGAGGCCGGTAACTGGATAACCACTGGGAGGATCTATGATAATCAAAGGGCTGCTTTAAAGAACCTCTGACAAGATTTTTCTCTTTCAATGAAACTTCTACTGTACAGTTACCAAGGCATATGCAAGGTTACGCACTGAGAAGACATGCATGTGCACTGTTTTGAAAATGCAACACTGTACAGTTGTTGAGTGAAAGAAATAACTGAAATGAGAGAAACAGTGAAAAGGATATGCAGATGTAAGTGTGGATGAATACACACAAACACATAGAGAACACAATGTATTTGTCTTTTCTAATAATCAGAGGGAACACCAGACATCATCTGAAGATTTAAGAGTTGTGAAGGATAACAGATGGATTGCCAGTGAAACTTTCAAGTAATGATGATCCCCACAGACCTTGGAGTCTGTAATGATCTTTGAAATAAAAAAAACTTAAGACAGCAGTGGCAACAGAGAGTGAAGGTCATTCTCTCACCCACAACACTAAATCCACAAAAGCTTTTAAACACCAGAACTCCCATGCAAGGGCAGTGCTGTCCTTCACAACAACATTGTGTGGCCACAGTAGAATAAACATCTATTGTCAAACAATATTGTATAATTGAGCTCTGATACACCCACTTTATTATAAACAATCACAGCTTTTGCAAACACTAGCATCGATTGAGTCAAATACAACACATAATAGAATAATTTTGACTTGCTGAAACACTAATTAATCATAGCACCAGGAACATCTGCTAACAATTATTGTAAATTTTTGAATGTATATTCTCACTAGGATACACAAAGTGTGATTATGACAAATACAATTGGTAAATGATCAATAGGAAAAATGAGTTTAGAAACAATAAAAAAAGTATAATGAGGAACAAACTCAGGAAACCTTTCATTACATTGTTTCCTAAAAGAAATGACAGCATTACAGAAAGGCCAAATGTAGCGAGCTAGAGGAAATCCTTAAAACAATTTGGCACATCCAGTCCACTTATAAACAAAACCTTCATTGTTTGTTGTTGTTACATTTTCCTGCAGATTAATGTAATCCAGTGTGCACATGTGAATGGGTGAGAGAAAATGTCTTAGGAGTGTGTTTGTGTGTGCAGACCTAACTTGTAACATAAGTTGTTGGGAAGCTGGCAGAGGAACAGTGAACAAGGAAGCCAGAGGTGCTAAATACTTCACTCTGCCTACACACCAGGTAGTAGCATCTGATTGAAATAGGCCTGTCGTCTTCTTGTCTCCTGATCTAGCTGCTCTTTCAGAGTCAGCACCTATTACAAACAAAGAAACAGAAAAAATGTGAAGGTAGCTAGACAAACTACAAATGCAAAGACATTGAACCTGGAGTACAAAATAAAGACCTTTCCATCAAATGATCCACACTTAGAATTAAAATACCTGTTCCTCCAGACATTTGACCCTCTGGCGATGGGCCTTCTCTCTGGTCCCCAAGGCCCGCTCTGCTTGGAGCTGGCTGTCTCTCAGACGCTCCGTCTCCATATCCAACTCCTGGTGATGGCGGGCTGTCACCTCCAGGAGGCGCTGTGCATGAGAATGCTCCAACTGGGAGATTTTGGCCTGAAGACAGTTCACATGAGTTTATTGAATTGAAAATAAAGTAGAAAGAAAAAAAAAGGCAGGTAAGTGTCATCAATGGTTGAGCAGAAAGGGCACACAGACAGTTCTTACCTGGGCAAATGGCTAAGTAGAACACACAAGGTAATAGAAGGCAGTTCTTTATTGGATAGGTGTAAACAATCAAACACAATGAAAAAGCAGCAGTTTCTCTTTGAGAATTAGGACTGATATGATATTGCTGTCCAACTTGTCAGAGCGAGATTTCCATGCAAGCGAGCGCTACCTACTGCACCCACTGAAGCTGATAGTACCTTCAACAGAGTTAGAGGGTTCCAGATTAATACAAACATTTTATTTTCTTAATTATTACAGGAGTTACAGTAACGTTTGTATTTCTGCCCTATTTATTTGAGAAATTGAAAGACATGCTATGTAAATGTAAATATATGTAAAACATACGTCTGCGATTCTAGATTTCTCTAATGATGTCATTAGTCAATCACTGATGTGTGATGTCAGTTTTTTTATCTGATTCTGCTAAATGTCTGTGAAGATGTTTGTTAGCTGCATTTACTGCTGGTGATTTTTTTTAACATCAATCAAACATTTGACATATCTTGTTAACTTATTGCTTGACTGTCGTAGTTTGACAGGAATGCAATTGATTGTTCTGTACTACTCATTAATACAAAAGTATTTTAGTAGTGACAGTAAGTAGAGGACTCGTCTCTGGCTATAATTCAGCAGCCTCTCACCTGCACTGCCTGCTCTTCATCCTGCTTTTTTGCCAGCTCCTGTTGCAGGCTGCAGACTGTCTGTTCCAACTGTTCCTTCTCTCTGGCTGCCGACACTGCCTCCTCCTCCTCCCTCCTCAGCCTCTCCATCTCCACCTGACAACAACACGAGGGTGACATAATGTCAACTAATTTTTCTGCACACATGTGCCTTCCTGTAATGCATGTAGCAGAAGCCAAGCTCAGAGCCTCGTGGTTCTCACAGTCCACCTACATGTTTTTAAATGTTCTAGGATTCTGCCTTTACTGTTTCAGCTGTAATTATGAAGCAGCTCGTCATCGACAGCATCAGTGCTATAGCTTCTTTTTAATTTTAGAAATTCTTACTCTTCTTTATATACAAAACATGACACACAGCTTTTTTAATGTCTCGTCTGAGTCCCCCAACTTTAAGGAAGTACCATACTGCGGCTTTTTTTGAATGACGATTGTTTTTATTATGATTTTTTGTATTTTATGATAATCCATGTGTATTTTTAACTGTAATTTAGATAAATAACAAGTTTAGTTGGACTAATCCTAAATACAGTGCCTTGCAAAAGTATTTGGCCCCCTTGAACTTTTCAACCTTTTGACACACTTCAGGCTTCAAACATAAAGATATAAAAATTTTATTTTTTGTGAAGAATCACCAACAAGTGGGACACAATTGTGAAGTGGAACGAAATCTATTGGATATTTTAAACTTTTTTAGCAAATAAAAAACTGAAAAGTGGTGCGTGCTAAATGATTGGGCCCCTTTACTTTCAGTGCAGCAAACTCAGTCCAGAAGTTCAGCGAGGATCTCTGAATGATCCAATGTTGTCCTAAATGACTGATGGAGATAAATAGAATCCACCTGTGTGTGATCAAGTCTCTGTAGAAATGCACCTGCTCTGTGATAGTCTCAGGGTTCTGTTGAAAGCGCAGAGAGCATCATGAAGACCAAGGAACACACCAGGCAGGTCCGTAATACTGTTGTGGAGAAGTTTAAAGCCGGATTTGGATACAAAAAGATTTCCCAAGCTTTAAACATCCCAAGGAGCACTGTATCAGTATCAGACGACTGAAAATCTACCAAGACCTGGTCCCTGTAAACCTTCAGCTCAGACAAGGAGAAGATGATCAGAGATGCAGCCAAGAGGCCCATGATCACTCTGGATGAACTGCAGAGAACTCCAGCTGAGGTGGGACAGTCTGTCCATAGGACAACAATCAGTCGGACACTGCACAAATCTGGCCTTCATGGAAGAGTGGCAAGAAGAAAGCCATTTCTCAAAGATATCCATAAAAAGTCTCGTCTAAAGTTTGCCACAAGCCACCTGGGAGACCCCCCAAACATGTGGAAGAAGGTGCTCTTGTCAGATGAAACCAAAATCTAACTTTTTGGCCACAATGCAAAACAATATGTTTAGCGTAAAAGCAACACAGCTCATCACCCTCAACACACCATCCCCACTGTCAAACATGGTGGTGCAGCATCATGGTCTGGGCCTGCTTTTCTTCAGCAGGGACAGGGAAGATGGTTCAAATTGAGGGGAAGATGGATGCAGCCAAATACAGGACCATTCTGGATGAAAACCTGTTGGAGTCTGCAAAAGACCTGAAACTGGGACGGAGATTTATCTTCCAACAAGACAATGATGCCAAACATACAGCAACATCTACAAAGGAATGGTTCACAAATAAACGGATCCAGGTGTTAGAATGGCCAAGTCAAAGTCCAGACCTGAATTCAATTGAGAATCTGTGGAAAGAACTGAAAACTGCTGTTCACAAACGCTCTCCATCCAACCTCACTGAGCTCGAGCTGTTTTGCAAGGAAGAATGGGCAAGAATATCAGTCTCTCGATGTGCAAAACTGATAGAGACATCCCCCAAGCGACTTGCAGCTGGAATCGCAGCAAAAGGTGGCGCTACAAAGTATTAACGCAAGGGGGCCCAATCATTTTGCACGCACCACTTTTCAGTTTTTGATTGGTAAAAAAGTTTAAAATATCCAATAGATTTCGTTCCACTTCACAATTGTCCCACTTGTTGGTGATTCATCACAAAAATTAAATTTTTTTATATCTTTATGTTTGAAGCCTGAAATGTGTCAAAAGGTTGAAAAGTTCAAGGGGGCCGAATACTTTCGCAAGGCACTGTATGAGGGATTATAGAATAGTTAGATATTTTGGGAAATATGATGACTGATTCCCCGTTTTCAGTTTTTCATGCTAAGCTAAGTTAACTGGCTGCCTGCAGAAGCTTCCTATTTACCATACAGACAGAAAGAATCAACCTATTTTCAGTGTAGTGCAGCAGATAGGTCAGCTCACCCTCTCCAGTGTCTTTCTGAGTGCTGACTTGTCTTTACCAAGGCGTGTCAGCACTCTCTCCATCTCTGCTTTCTCACTCTGTAGCTTTTGCAAAGAGCTCTGAAGATTGTTGACCTTGTCCTGGAGTTCCTCCTTCTCTCGCTGCAGCTGCTGGGAGCTCCCCTGGGCCTGCAGTTCAGCTTCCTGCTGTTGTTTCAGGCTCTGGGAAACAGTCAGTCATACACACATCAAAATGGAGCCTCAACTTTTGCATCTTTATTTGCACTTGAACCTCAGTGTGACTTACCTCCTTCTGTGTCCTGCTATGCTTCTCCAGCTCAAAATATTTAAGCTCTAAGTCCTCTTGGGCTCTTTGAAGGTTCTGGATCTGCTCTGTTAGTGCGTAGTTCAGCCTCTTTCTCTCTGAAAGGGTATCTCGCGTTTTATCCAGACGCTCCTATGGGCACACACATTTACATAGACTGTACATTGAGCCACTCAGTTTAATCCAAACAAGATTTTGCCCTTAGACCGACGCTACATCGCTCTCCTTCTTTTATTTTGTGTCTTTACAATCTTGGACATATTGTTTAACGTTGCAGGCAAGTGTTGGGATTTTACTCCTTTTTTACTGCAATGACTTGACAGCTTGTGAAAAATCAAAGGATTAATAACACGCAAGTCATGTTTTTGTTTTCTCAGTATGTTTCTTTTTTGTGACCAAATGTTTTTATTTCCAGACTACAAACAATTACAAACAGTATGCTGAGACATGAGAACGACATGAGAAAACAACAGCGGCAAATGTAATTACAAAATGGTTAGTCTGCAGCTGAGAAGGTTACATAGCTGCACTGTAAATCAAAGCACGTCATAGAAGCATGGCTATTCATCTCATTTTGAAGTTTCAATCAAACATCCTATTGGTAAATGAGCGGAAAACCTTAGAAATAAAACATACACAGAGAACATGATCTGTTTCTTGTTACAGAAATTGACTGTACCTGCAGCAGCTTTCGGTCCTGCTCACTGGCAGTCAGAGCCCTCTGCAGCTGTGTGATCTGCTCCTGCAGAGCTCCACTGCTGGTCCTGTTGTCACTGAGGGTGTTGGACAATTTGTGGATCTGTTCTCTCAGCTGGCTCTCATGCTGCTCAGCTCGAGCCAGTGACATGGCCAACCTCTCCTCGCTGACCCTCAGTGCTGCACCGCGGTCCTCGCTCTCACCCAGCTTCCTCCTCAGCTCCGTCAGTCTTTCCTGCAGTGCCCCTGCTTCTGCATCCAGCTCAGCTGCCCTGAGCTGGGCCCTCTGTAGCTCACCTTCAAGGGTGCGTTGGGAGAGCTCCAGATGGCTCACCCTGCTCTCTGCTGCTTGCAGAGACTCCTTTAGCTTCTGTTGTTCTACTTGTGCACAAGATTCTAAGCCCTGCAGGAGCTCTGACTTGTCCTGTAGAGGAATTGGCACTAGTTTATTAGTTGTCACTTAAGATGCTGTATGCTGATTTGGTCTTTGTCTTTGACATACTTGAAGTGCCCTGGACTCAGCCTCCGCAGCTTGTAGACCAGTCCTCAACTGAGCTACCTCCTCCTCAAGGTTTTGTTTCTCCCTCTCTGTACAACGTACTACTTCTTCCTGCAGGGAAAGGGATGTATGCACCTTGTGTAATCGCTCTGCCATCTCTCTTTTTCCTGGAACAATATGTAGAACATGCTGTAAGTCCAAACATAATTAATAACTGATATTTACTGTACTTGTAGGACCAACTGGTTTTCTTACCCTGCTCTGATTGCTTCAAGGAATTCTGTAGTTGTAACAGCTGGGTGGCTGTTTTATCCTGGCTGTCTTGAAGCTCTGTCATCTGCTGACTTAGAAAAACTATCTGAGCCGTGGCTTCATCCTGAGGGAATAGCACAAGAGTATGAGATCAAAAGGGCCTAAATTTAGTTAAAATATAAACACAACAAATGTAATAAGGGAATTAAAGATTGTTGAACTGTTTATGTGGTCTGACAAGCAAGACCAACTCAAGGTCAACAGTCCCACTCACAGAGTTTGAGGTTTGTGTCCTTGAGCGTTTATTAAGTTATTAAGAAGTTCAAATATACCCTGTCTCTTTGTGTGTCTCTGAACTTCTGCTGGAATTCCTGCAGGGCTGTATGCACTGAGTCCAAATCCAGCTCTTCATCTTCACCACGAGACAGGGGCAGCACAGCAGCTCTGTCTGTCTCATTGTCTACCCCTAACCAGAGAATATACTTATTCATGCATCTGTTTATAGCAAAACATTGCACCATCTTATTATTAAGTGCATGACCATACCTTTTACTTGCAGGTGGTTTCTCCAGGGAGAGGGAGACCGTCTACGGAACCCAGGTGTGCCTGAAAGCCTTGGATGGCTGGTGCCAACAGTGCGGCGCACAGCTGAGTACATCCCCTCCAACTTGAGCTCCAGGTCCCTGTGTTTGGCATGGCTAAGGCCCAGCTGTTCTTCCAGGCCCTGGACCTTGCTTTCAGCAAAGCCAACCTGCACAGAGAGTTCCTTGACCTTGATCCCAGCATCTTCTAGTGCTTCCTCTAGCTGGGCAGTGGTTTCTCTGTGCCTCTGGTCACACTGCTGCTGATAAGCCTCTCTCTCCTGCAGCAGCTCTTGGTTCTGATGCTCCAGTTTCTCCAGCTCCACCACACGGCGCTGCAGACCTGAAACCTGCACAAACACACAGAGTCACAAGACAAACTTCATTTTTGTCTACTAGTCAAGCATGTATTCGTTACTGTAGATTATGTCATAAGTAGTATAAAGATCATAACTAGGGTACTTTTGGATGATTTATAAACTTTATCAATTTGAAGACAAAAAAATTGTCTGCCAGCTGTTTACATTTAGCCACTGATGACATTTTCACTGACAGGGTTTCTAAACCGTATCATGAGAGGTTAACAAGATGACAAGAGTCAAGCCCACCATGCTCTTGGAAACAGAATACAAAAGTATGCCAAACATTCGCTGGACTACACCATCTGCTGTGCTCAAGAGAATTTAGGGACCCAACGAATGTGGTTATAAGGCACATGAGGTTAAAAAAAACTATTTTATAGACTATAAAGCGTAATTTTTCCTGACATTTTGCAAGACTATTAATCAAAACACATAATAACATTTGATTTTTTACTGGTATTTTGCAATGACATTGAGTGTATTTAATAAATTGCTGTTATATATGAGGTATATTCACAAAATATTTCAAAGTAAAACCCATCCCTGTTAAAGTAGAATATACAGTGTGTTCGGGTTCATGTTTTTAGTCTATGCATGAGTATGGCAGGTATTCTTTAAGTATTATGCAAAGGTGGAATGTTTGCTCTAGCATGTTGTTAATAGACTAATTCCGGGAGGCCTTCTACCTCATTGAGCGCTGCTTCCCTGCCAGCCTCACACTCCAGCACTCTCTGCTTGAGAGTGAAAGCCTTGCGACGTGCCTCCTCCTCCTTCTGCTCCTCCTGACATACCCGGGCCTGCAGCTCTCGCAGCTCCTGTTTCTGGCGGTTGTTCTCACCTTCAAGGACCTTTATCTGCTCATGTTAACATAGCACATAATACTTGAAGGTAATCCTTTATTTAAAATAAATCAGATGGAAAGCAGTTACCGCAATAATCTTTCACCTGTCTGCGCAGCTCCTGCAGATCTCTGCGTGCCTGCAGGCGAGACTTCTCCAGCTCTCTCATACTGCTCCGTAGAGTGGTTGCCTCTTGGTGCATCGAGCTTCTACATTCCTCTGAGATAGACACTTTCTGCTCCATCTCCTCCAAGGCTCGTCTCAAGCTAGTCAAAAAATGGTTAACATACAGTTACCATCCATAAATATTCATTGCAGCAAACAAACTAGAAACACTACTGAAGCCATACCTGCTGTTGTCACTCTCTGTTCTCTTAAAAAAAGCTCTTAGCTCCTGGTTAGAGGCTTGGATAGCCTCTTTCTCTCTGGTCTCATCACCCAGAAGCCTTCTCAGGTCCAGAACTTCTTTCCGTTGCTTGTCCCGCTCTTGTGCACACTCCTGGAGCTCTCTGTGAGCTTCAATCAGCTCCCTTCGTCCTTTAATTAGCCCATCCTCTGCCTCCTGCAGATGACGACGAAGGCCCTCTAACTTCATGTCCAGGTTATGGAGAATAAAGGTATGATATGTCAATGAGGATACATTAGGAGGTCTTATGGATAAACAGTATACCTCTTATTAATTAGGTTAATGGATAAAAACCTATCTAGAAATACTACAATTTGTTTCTTATTGTTGCTGGTTTCATAATTGGTTGCCAGAATCTATTTGGTTATTTCAAATGCATATAAACTTAGTTTAATCTAAGAGTGCCTTAAACAAAATAAATTTCAATTTATATTGAAAAATTAGTTTTCAATATAAATTCAATAACCCAACACAGACAAAAGCCTTTACATTTATCATCAAAATGCATCTTAAATCTGTATTTGGCCGTTATCTACAGTACAACAAAAGCACATGTATATAATAATCAAAATCGAATAGGAAAAATGCTGTAAGACTGATTTTTTTATCAGATACTTCAGCATCTCCTATTTGAAGTGCTATCTCAAGACACTCTGACCTATATTCTGTATTACAGCAATAAGTTATGTATAGAGGGAGAAATAAGGAGGACGGAGCTTATCTGGGCATGGTTAAGAGCCAGTTTGGCCTGTAGCCAGAGGCTGTCTCTCGCAGTGTAAAGAATCCACAGAGCAACATGATAAAAAGCAGCCCTCCCCCCAGAGGTGGAGGCGGTGGAGGAGGGAGAGGGAGGATGAGGAGCAGGATGAGGAGGAGGAGTATTATGTTCACTGGCCACACAAGATGGTTCTTTCTCTCTGTACTGACTCTAATGTGAGAATAAACAGGCCAATGCTGATTTGGCCAATTATTCTTTATTTGATCTGATTTTTGGAGGTGTAGCGGAGTAGAAGGGCAGTTAATATGAGGGCTGCAGTGTTTTGTTATGTGGATGGGAGAGGGGGACCTGGAGTCCCAGTGGAGCCAGCCTCTCGCTGCTGCAAGGGAGAAAATAAACACTCCCCCACTGGCTTATTTACACAAGGGGTTAACTCAAACTTTGATTTCATATTATGGTACCAGGGACCGTATCCTCCACCCTCTCGTTCTCCCTCTCGCTCTCCCTTGTTTTCTTCCTCTTTCTTGCTCACTAGCTTATACACTCTCACTCCTGCTTTGTCAATGTCTGACATGAGAATCCTGAGATGGAATTAGTGAAAATAATCAAACAAGGAAACGAGCAGGGGTGGAAGCCAAATATGACAAATATGACTAAATCTATGGTAGGGAGGGCTGTCCAAACCTCAAAACTCTTCTCCTCTGGCTTCACACAACCTCATCCACTATATTTTGACAAGACTAAGGAGACAAAGTGAAGACTAGATGATTCTCATTTTTGCTTTTTCATTGAAACCAAAAAGTCCCACAAAGATAAACAATCCCATTTCCCAGGGAAACCAGGCTTCTAAATCAAGGCATGGTGAGGCTCTTACAACTCTGCAGTTACATCTTAATGAGGTGACTGTGAGCTTGTTATTTCATTAAAACGCCCAGCGACCCTCTGGCTAGAATCTTGACCTTACGCAACCCCAAGAGATGAGATTTACAGCTCTCGTTTGGCTCAAGGAGGTGTGTCATTGGGCCAAAATTACAGTCTCTAATTGCACTTTTATGTTTTTGTTGAGGTCAATGGAACAAAATTTTCCTCCACTTGACAGGAAAAAGACACAGAAAGCGAGTGCTAAGAGAGGGAGTCTAAAGATTGGTCACCACCTCCGCTTGTAGGATTTGGCCCTGTGCACTCTGCACCTGATGACACCCTGATGCTAGTAAAGCTCTGTGGTATTGGCCAATGTCAACAGTGGCCTATGGTAAATGAATCTCCCTCACACTGGTTCTAATTGGTGCAAACACCCCCTCTTGCTAGAAGCAGATCCGTGAGCTCCCATCCTATGCCAAGCCCAACAAGCTTGTAATTTCCTATCCATTTCTGTGATCTTACTGTACGAACCCCCTCTAGTGACATCCACGCTAGGTTCTCTATGATTTGCCTGTGCATTTCACCATCCTAATGTTCACTTAATATTGACTTAAAGCTCTATATGAGTCATTACTGGATCAGATATTGTTATACACTGGTGCAACTGAAGAGACAACCGTGATTTCCGTTTAAAAGAAAGTTCTCACCTCCTGTTGTGCATGTTCTCTCTGTTGGTTCAACTCTCTGACTTGCTCAATTAGACTCTTCTTGGCATGCTCATGAGAGTTCAAAGACTCCTCAAATTGAGTCTGCAAATCTTGCAGCTCAGACTGAAGGACAGCCTTTGCATTCTGTAACATAGAGGTACCACAAATCAGTTAGCTGAGTTATATGTAAAGAACAAGAAAGTGACCAGAGCCAATGTGACTCCGCCATATTTTACCTTATCCTGCTCCTGTTTGCTAAGTGCCTCTCTCTGCACGCACTCAAGCTCCATGCCTGCTGTGGCCAGGTCTTGCTGCAGGGCTGCTAGCTTCTCCGTGAGGGCAGCCTTTTCTGCCTCTTTCTGGGATAAAGCCTGGTCACAACATGCTGCGAGGTCAGGGCTCATTCAGTATATATAGTTTGGACAAATTGTGCTCACATACACGTCCAATGAAGGACAAGGAATGGAACTAGCGTTTTGCGTGAGGATACTGGCAGGACATATGGCTTTTGATGATCCACTGATAACAGTGAAGACACAACTTGGGATGTTGTGGTCAAATCTCTAACCCTCGGCCTATCCTAAATACTCCACTTTAGGTTTTATGGTTTATGAACCATCATAACAAACCTGTGAAGACCACGTCACATACCTGCTGCTTTTCACTCTCAGCTTGCAGGAGGCTTTGGTTGAAGTCTTGCTGCAGCCTGACCAGCTCCTCCTGCACCTGCTGCAGCTCCTTCTGACTGTGCACACGCTGTTCCTCACACTGTCTACGCAGCTGCTCCTCAGCCTGCTCCCGCTGAACTGTCAGCTCTGTGTACTGTTGTTCCTGTTAACCACCAAAAACATACACACACACCCCTGATTAGTGGATAGCAAAAGCATCTGATTTCAATTTTGTCAACCATCATAACTATGCAAGACTTACTGTACCTTTTGCCGGCGTTCAGCTTCATGCTGCTCTCTGTGAATTTGCTCTTTGTTATTCAGGGTCAGCAGGGCATTCCTTTCCACCTGAGCCAGCTTCTCCTCCAGATTACTCCGCTCTTGTGCAGCGTGGACAAACTGACATTCAGCCTCCACACGCATCCGAGCAGCATCCCCTAGACAGATGTATCCAATCTCTATCAAAATCCTACTCAATTATTAAATGGAGAGACTCGGGATCAGCAAAATTTTATTTACAGTTTTATTTATAGGGGATACTCATCCATGTCTTTATGCGTAACATGCTAGCTTAACACGACTCATCTGATCCATGTGTGTCTGTGCAGACTGGTGGGACCCTGGTCAGCTGAGAAAGCAGCCCCAGTGATCCCACAGCCCAGCTGTTGCAGAGCTCACAGCTGAAATATGGATCTCTAAGGGGCTGTTGGAAAGGCTTCATGGCCAGGGGGCTTGGCACGGAGGACAGTGGGGTCTCTGAGGGAGATGGCTACTCACGCGTCAAGGCCTCGTTAGCCAGGAGCAAACTATGCCTCTCCCTCCCCATCCTGGTGCACTCTGCCTCCAGAGACGAGGCAAGCTCCTGGCTCTCAAACAGAGCGGTTTCCAGGGACTCTTTCTCTGCTCTGGAACACAGCGGGATTTAGAGAAAAAAAACACCTTTGAACCACTAGGGGTAGATCATAAAATTCAATGATCCATCATGAGCATAGTTTCCAAATAAAATCATGTTACTTAAAGACTTGTGTAACATGTGACTTGCTGTGCTTTACATTGGCAGTTGGCTTGACTTAAATAAACACATACTGTACGTACACACACACACACACACACACACACACACACACACACACACAGAGTTGATGCTTTTAGGTGATTTACTGATATTCTTTCCTAACACTCTTATTACATGTTAAATGCCTTACCCCAACCCTGACCTTAACCAATGAAAACAGAAACAATTTTTGTTCTTGTGCTGATGGATCTGGAGAAAACAAACTGGGGAAAACTAGTTATAAATCTGAGTTGGTCTCAAACATTTCAGAGTCAGACCACACACAACAAACACACAACACACACACACACCACACACACACACACCACAACCACACACACACACACACACACACACACACACACACACACACACACACACACACACAGACCTAAGCGAAACCAGCTCCTGCGTGAGACCACAGGCCTTTCGGTCAGCAGAGTTTAGTTTGACATCCAGAGCAGCCCTGGCCTTGGCCAGCTCCTCCCTGTCATGGGTAGCTCTCTTTAGGGCTGTGGTCTGTGTCTTAAGCTGCTTCCTGCACGCACACAGCTCCTCTGAAACAGTCTGCATCTCCCTGTTGACCTGGAGACCAAATGGGAAAAAAAAATGTCATCAAGTAATTAATTTATACTTTTTGCTTCAAGCTGACACAATTAAGACTTTACAGTAAATTATTACATGCACTTCATATCTATAGTGCAATAGCAGTGGAGCACATTTTTCACGAGTAGGAGTACATCAAAAGGAACATGGTTGGTATTGTGAAAATGAACCACCAAACCTCTACATTTTATGCAACCACATTTGCTAAACTCACACTGAACTCTACATATTCTTGTTGTTGCTGTTATGAAGCATAAATTACACAAACTTTAAGCAAGTCATGCCAGTGTATAGGAACTGCAGGCCCATAATAAATGCCCCACCTGAAGCAAAACAAAAATTATTAGTGGGGTTTTTATTTTTTTCCCAGTTACCACTTAAATTACAATGACACACCACAGGACCTATATCTAGCAAGGAAAATAATGAACACGCGTTGATGCGGAACTTCCTAAATTTCATTCAGCACTTACTAAACTCCAAAACAAATTATTGTCTGGAAGTAGTGAGGAGAGCATTTGGGATTAATCTTTTAGAAATTCACTGAATTCAGCAGGTAATTTAAAATGGAAATTGTACTTGAATACAAACATGATAAAGTTGCAAATGGCTTCAAACATCAGAGTAAAACATAACCTGAAGCATTGGCAGTGTCATTTACAAGAATGTTTCAACATTTTGGGAAATACACATTTGCTTTCTTGCTGAGTGTTAGAAGATCAATAGCACTCTAATGTGTGTACGCTAAATATGAAGCTGGAGCCAGCAGAGGATTAGCTTAGTTTAGCATTAAGACTGGAAGCAGGGGCAGGCAGCTAGCCTGGTTCAGCATATCTCAATCTCATCAATTAACAGGTTGTTTCTTTGTTTACTTTACTCCGTACCACAGTGTAGAAACAATAATTTGTGATTTTAAAAGGGGTTATGTAAAGGAACTATTTTTTGGCCTGGCCGGTGTCTCTGCTGCCTGGCAACCTCCCTGTGACAACAAGACTGCACGGGCCTAGCCAAGAAATAGTTCCAGCATGTAACCTCTCATAAAACCACAACCTGTCCTCTTTAGATCACTGTTTGTGAACAGTTTAAACAAAAAAAGTATGACGTGTGAATTAGTGAGCTTTAATGCTGCTGTTTGATCTTTTATGCCAAGCTACACTAACCTGCTGTTGGCTTTGTTTTCATATTTAGCATACAGACATGACAGTGGTCGCTACCTTTTCATGGAACTCTCAGTAACCAAGTAATTAGCTTTTTTACTACAATGACTACTTATTCATTAATTGGTTAATCTTCAGGTTTGAATCAAACAATGACAAAGTTCTCTTCTGAAACAGAAAAGCTTACTGTAAACTGTATTTCTCTGGCCAGTTACTACCACACCATTACACAATGACTGAGTCTATAATGGGCCCTTGCAACTTTAATATTACACTGCAACCAATTGTTTGAAAAGCAACAATCACTGCAATTTGATTTTGAACGTAACCAAAATGAACCCACATTAAATAAATATTAACACATGATGTAAATGTAAATACTAAAGAACACCAGTGTAATAGATGTGAGTAGCACCCAATAAGGGGAGGAAGCATGAGCCTAATGCAATGGAGGCCACTCCAGGGCTTGTTTTATACACAGGTGATTTATTTTTACAGATAAGTTATCTCAAAATGTTTGGATGGAATTAGTCAAATTGTTTAGATTTGGTATATTCTAGCCGAGATCAAAGCGGATATATAAATTTCACATTGAGAACAGATAAGAAAACAGGAGAGGATTCTTTTCATTCTTTAGGGGAAGACATACAGATATCTGAATCTGCTAAGGGAAGAATGGGAATACTTTAGGTGTTAATTTATTGGGTCTTTCTCTTCTTCTTTTCTAGTTCACATTGATCATAAAACACAGAGTGAGGCTCAAACTGCTGTCCATCTCCCGTTTGACAGGAAAGAAAAAAAAAAGCAGATGTGTCAAGTACCTCAAATACATTTTAATGTGACAACAAGCTCCATGGACCTGTTGAAATAATATCAACATAGGGAGGATAGAGGCTAAAGTGTGTGAATGGCCGGGGGGTCTCTGACCTGGGAGTGCCGCTCTAGGGCCTGAGCATTCTCCGTCTGCAGCAGTCTCAGCTCTGTTTCTAGCCTCTGGCAGAGATCCTGCAAGTGGCTGTGGGAGCTCTCCAGGGCTTGTTTCTCAGCGAGCATATTCATCATCTCTTGTTGCACCCATGCTGTCTCCTCTCTGGCTGCGGTCCGCTCCATTTCAGCTTCCCGTCTACATTTACCAAGCTCTGTCTTCTCACCTTCTGTCTGGAAGGGAAACTAGAATATTTTACTTCTGTTCTGTTAAAATCTGCCTTCAATTGAAGTTACAGGGCAACTACACAGCTACTGACCTGCAACAGAATACGATTAAGTTCCACCTTGTCTTTGGCTAAACCTTCGCTCAGCGCTGCCATTTTAGCAAGAGAATCTTTTAGGGTTGCCTCCTGATTCTGCAGTTTGGTGAGGACTGACTCATGTGCAGCAATCTGCGACTCCATCTGGAGTGAATCATACATATTAGAAAGATGTATACCCTCAGGGATAATCCAGTATTACAGATAATGCTACCTGTTACAGACCAAGCCGTCTACCTTGCTGAGAGCCAGAGCAAGGCTGGCCTTATCTTCCTCCAACACCTCCTTCTGCAGAGTGATTTGACTCAGAGCCTCCTCCACTGTTACAAGCTCCCTACGCAGATCTGAGTGCTTTCCTTCAAGTTCCTCCAGACTCCTCTCACTGAAACACATCATTTATCACATATATGACTCTATCACATTGTTTGTTTGTCTCACACACACACGCAGATAATTTATATAACCAAAATCCCTTAACAGCAATCCATCTCCACTGTAAAAGAAGGAGAAATGTTGGTGCCAAACGCCAGAACTCTGAGGGAGTTACTTTTTTGTTGTATCGCATGTCCTACTCCAATTCTCAGCTAATCACATTTTTTTAAGCAAAAGAAACCCTAAAGAAGGGAAAAATGGTTTCCTCTTGCATGAGTGCAGTAATGCAATGTAAATCATTTACATTTTCATCCAAATCTGATCATCTGGGTGCATTGCCGATCGGAAAACGACACGTGTTACTGATCTGAACTGTAAACAAGCAGAGCTTGAAAACAATCACGGGTGACGGGATGTGTGTTGTGTAACGGTCATTCTCCCTTGCTTGTGCTGTACCCTCTTTGGGCCTCTGTGCGCTGGCGTGTCAGCTGTATCTCCAGATCCTCTCTCTGCTGTTTCAGGAGGTCCCGCTGTCTCTGGATCTCCAGTGATGAACCTCGCAGTACCTCCAGCTCGGCATGATGGGAGTCTGCCTTCTGCTGCAGACCTGACAGCAGCTTCTCCAGGATGCCCTTCTCACTGTGGTACACAGCAGTAGAGAAAGGCAGAGGGAAAGAAATAGAGAGAGAGATTATGTTAAAGGTCAGTTTTTGCACAATGATCATAATTTTTTATAATAATTGATTTTTCTAAAATACTATATCAACAAAGCACATGGCAGCATAATAAACACTTCTTGTATAATGTTGAACAAATATTGTTTTTGGTCACGTTTCAAAACATTTAAACATGTTCTGATAATGGTGGTGAAGATTTACTTAATTACACATTAAAACAAACTATAATAATTGTCATCATCATTGGAACATTTGTATTTTTCCAAAAACAACATTTGAGCCTAATGGCACTTTCCCAAGTAGCAAAATGAACTAGAACATATGAAACACAATACACAGCTGTGCAACTAAGCAACTACTTTTTATCTACAGTCTTCATGGAGATAGTGATCAGGGTGTACCTGGAGATAAGCTCCAGTGAGCAGCGATATCTGTTGCTGTCTCTGAGGCTTTCCTCCAGAGCTGTTTTAGCCTCGTGACTTTCCCTCCTTACTTCCTGGATCTTCTGCTCTAGCTCTCTCATCTCAGTGTCCCTCTCCTGCAGGTGATCACGCAGTGTCTCCACTTGCTCCAGGGCAGCATCCAGACGCCCACGCAGGTCCTGTGCATGGGTGCATTGATTGTGGTGTGTAGGTAAAGAAAGTAGTTACACATTATCTCATCCATATAAAACAGTGGTTCTCCACATTTTCTGACTTGTGATCTCTTAAAATTAAGCTATATCTACTCATTAACGGTTATTACCTTTATGTGTAGATGGGCAGTTCAACCACAGAATTATTTTTCTTTCTTGTATTGTCTCATTTAGGCCTGAGGACCCTATCTTGCACCCGGCGCAGCACGGCACAAAGCCTTACGCAAAGCCTGACGCAAATGTCTTTGCTATTTAAGACCGTCCTGCGCCCATCTTTGTGCCCATGGGCGGGCTGGTTTTTCAGGGAGGTGTGTTCAGGCAGGTGAGTTCTTGGCGTATTTCTATCTTGAGGCAGCGGGAAGTGATCGCGACATTGACCAACAATGACAACAAAAACCTGGTCTAAAGTCAATAGTGCAGTATTTCATTGTCATTTTAACAGAGCATTAGTAAAAAGTGCCTAGTCTTATACACAGCAGCATAGCGTGCGCATATTATGCTTGTTACACACACACAGGGCAGTGGAGCAGTTCACAAGCAGGTACAAGATTACACATATAAACATTATGGTGCAAATCCGCCATCAAAATGGTACAAATACGCCTGGCTTTTAAAAGGAATGGGTGATGACCTCTGATTGATGTATTGCATGTTACGCCCTTAACACACCCACAAATTATTAATAAAGACACTAAGTACAACCATTTTGAACCATGCGCCCGGAGTATGGAGCCTTTTTTCCACCATCAAACTAGCATTTTTAAACATACCTACGCCAGACTCTTCACGCTGTGCACTTAGATCGTTAAAATAGGGCCCTCAAGGTGAAGGAATATTGTCACCAAAAAGGACTACAAATTTAAGAAAGGTCTGGAAAAAACACAACAACAAAAAACCCTATATATAATCATTTTTGTGACCTCTCAGATTTCTTTTGAGTTTCCACCCTCAGGTTGGATTGATTGATTGATTGATTGATTGATATATTTATTTCGAACATGCAAGAGAAAGTGTATACAAATAAAATAATAATAAAAAGAAATAAAACAAAAAAATTGGAGAGAAACATAACAAACAAAGTATCCTTCTTTAACTCTATTACATGTGCGAAAAGGAGTAGGAAGAAGTAAAACTTAGCTTAAAAACCCTCAGGTTGGAAGCAACCTTTCTAAAACATCTACAATGAAGAAAGTTTTGTTGGACCTGTGTTTGTTTCTGGTGCTTGGCACAAACACTCTGCACAGCCATCAGGGTAGTGTTCCTCAGAGGAGAGCGTCCATGAAGAGGTGAAGAGGATGCACTTTCAGAGCTACTGTTGCCATCACCCCCACCACCAACAATCTGTAGAATGGAGAAAAAAATCTTCTTGTATGCTAACCTAATGCATGATTTAGCTCAGTGAGTTGTTTTGTTCTGACCTGGTGAACTTGATACAAAATCTTTTGGTGGGCCTGGATCTCAGTGTGTAGGACCTCCATCTCTCCTTTATCCTCTGTTCTCCTTGTCTCCTGAGCAGGAAACCATTAAGGTAAGATAAGATGCACACACACACACACAAGCCTAACATTCCCCAGACTGCAGCTCTCTAGACAAGGAAGTTGTGGAGTTTATCAAATTTGAGTTCCAGACCACAGCCGTTTTAACCCCCTAACCACCTCCCAGGCATAATTACAAAGGTCCCACCATCCTGTCCAGACTGATCTGCATGGCCTTGAGGCTGGAATCCTTCTCACTGTTCTGGCTGCGGAGGTACTTCACTGTGTCAGTCAGCTCCAGGATTCTGTATACATCAATATGCATGGAAATAGACAGAACAAAATCTCACACACACACAGGCAGTTTCTTGAGACATCGAAGATATAAGAATGACATGCACTCCTCCTCTTCTAGACCATCAACACTATCATGTTCTCTGCATAGAATAATGGGATTAAGAATGACTTCTGATGAAATCAAAAGCCAGCCAAGATTCAGAATACAGAGCCACTGACATCCCTGCAGTTCTCTGACTGAAGTGCAAAAGCTAGTAGTCACTGAAAATAGCTTGTTGTGCAGGACTTTAATAATCAAAGCCCATGTTAAATTCTGGGGTTCCATATAAAGGATAACATTTGGCTTTCCTTTCAATCAAACGAGTGCACTGTAGATGACCTCACTCCAAGAACTTCTATTTCAGTTTATGATGCTTTCTTGTTCTCGACAGTCCTGGTCAGCTAGACCACGTCAGAGACTGTAGACAAATAACGGTGTAAGGCTTGTCAGTCCTAGGTTTAGGGGCTTACTTTAAATGTTGTAATTGAACAATTGCTTTCATTACTAACTATTATGTCCCTAATTCATGGTGATACATGTACTAACTTTTGACAGTTAAGTTAAAGGATGAGTTGCTTTAAATTAGCATTGAAACCAGCATCCTGCGGCCCTTAAACAAAATGCAGCTTTATCTCATGTCATTTTGGCTGTCACTTTAAAAGACAGGAAGGAAATTCTTTATAATATACAGACCTAGAGACTTTGAAAATGACCTTACCTGGAGTTAAGGTCAACTTTCTCGGCATCCCAGCGACCCTGAAGCTGCATGGCCTCCTTCAGTTTGTCCTTCAGCTGCCTCTCCAGTGCTGACATCTCCACACCACTAGAGGTACTCTCCTGTGTAACTCTGACCTCTAAATTCATGCAGGCAACATTCAGCTGCCGGCTGGCAGCAACACACTCCCCACGCATATCAGACAATGTCCTGTTAAAAAGAATAATGTCTATCAAGATTCACAGAACACATGACATATGAAAGATCAAAAAGGGTAAGGAAACATGACATGCTGTTTTTGTTCATACAGTTGTGAGCCATCAGTCTAGCTAAAAATGCTCTGTTTATATTTGAAATGGTTGAATGTCTGTAATGGTTAAAGGTGCCCTGCCACAGAAAACCTTTTTTACTTGCATTTTATAAAATGTGTGAGGTGCATATGTGTGTGTGTTATGTGGTGAATGTGAAGATGAACTGCTACCTCCTCCGTCAGCTCTAATCACTAAAAAGAAATAAGAAGAGAAATCAGGCCAATCACAACAGCTGGTCAGTCTCATGTCATATTGCCTGAGCTCATTACTATTCATGAGCTCGCCCAGTCGTGCTGGTTAAAGGATACTGATAGCCAGGCTCTCATTGGCTAGCTGTTAACCAATTAGAGTCAAGCAGCTTAGCTGGTTAAATATTAATGAGAACTGGCCCAAATGGAAATGAGTCTTCCTGCAGGCTTTCTATACAATGCTAGAATGGCTTGAAATAACGTAACCAAGGCATTTTTCCATACAAAATGTTACAGAGTCCATGGAACTTCAGACATTACCACAAAGTAATGAAATAATTGTGGCAGGGCACCTTGAAGCTCTAGGATCAGCTCTCACTTTGAAGTGTCTTCAGTTTAAAGCCCATGTTGCAAGTTAACCACCACTGTTGATTATTGGGTACAAAAAACACTCAAGATATGTATATCATTTTTAAAAATGTCTCCAAATAGTTTTAAAAGTTAGTTTTTGGTCATTTTTGGTATTCGCGGGTTTATGGAGTCAATTCAGCGATGACGTCACAGGAGGGAGTTAAGTCTCAGCCTGGCACTAGAACTACGGTGACTGACTGGGATGAGGAAGAGGAGGAGGAGGAGGAGGAGGAGGAGGAGGAGGAGGAAGAGGAGGAAAGGCCAGCAGCCGAATAATTACGAACCTGACAGACGTGAGAGGGCAAATGAGGAATTGTCAAGATTGTGGGGAAGTCTCCTTCATTTATCTCCTTTATTTAGCAACGCAGCAGAGCATGCAATGACTTTACTTTTTACGGTCAGTGAATAGCACCAAGTGAACGTCAACGTTTTCTTTCTATCTAGTGACAGGGATCATGTCGTTAGTTCAGATAAGTACTGGTACACTTATCTAGATATAGGAATAGAAGGCATCCCAGAGTGTTTTTTCTAAGCGTTTACATCTTCCTCGGTGAAAACATGTCGCTGTTTGGCCGGTGCGTGTGTGTGGCGGCAAAGCTGCGGTGGAGAGGGGTGGTGTAGGGACTGAACCTCCGGTCGGGAAGCTCGCCCCGCGATCAGCTGATCTGACTGCCTAAATCCGTTTGTGACTTTCAGACCTGATCATGGTCCCCCCCAAAACATTAAAGTTTGGTTAACAAACAAGAACCGAGTGAAATTTAACATATGTTTTTTTTTATTTGAGAAAAAAAATCACTTTAAAATAAATCCATATGGACGTTTTTAAGGAAGGAGCAGGTTGGAGCAA
>NC_045741.1:25221542-25234750 GCF_008692095.1 Etheostoma spectabile
TTACGGATTACGATTAGCTGAGAACTCCCTAAAACATGTTCACATTATACTCAACGGTACTCGTATTTGTACAGCGTTGCATCCTTAAAAAGTTTTTTTAAAGCTTGTCCGTCCGTTGTCTGTGAGGTTGAAAATCCACACCAGTCCTGGCTTTGGATGAATCATGGAGCTCAGACTCTTAAACTGAGAATCTGAACTTTATTCCCCGGTCTACAGACTGCTCGCGCAGATGGAGCTCGGCTTCCACACCGACTCGTGGTAGGACGCGTCCCCCCAGGCCGCTGTGTGGTAGGACGCGTCCCTCCAGGCCGTGTGGTAGGACACGTCCTCCAGGCCGCGCACACTCGGGCTACTCTTTATTTAACGTAACGTCATGAATGAAATGGATAATGTCCAGGATCTCCGGGAAAAGAACCGATATGAGTGTGTCCATTTCAAACATCACTGCAGGTTGATTGTGGGCGACAACGCTGTCGTGGTTTCTGTATTTGGCCGTTATCTACAGTACAACAAAAGCACATGTATATAATAATCAAAATCGAATAGGAAAAATGCTGTAAGACTGATTTTTTATCAGATACTTCAGCATCTCCTATTTGAATGCTATCTCAAGACACTCTGACCTATATTCTGTATTACAGCATAAGTTATGTATAGAGGGAGAAATAAGGAGGACGGAGCTTATCTGGGCATGGTTAAGAGCCATTTTTTGGCCTGTAGCCAGAGGCTGTCTCTCGCAGTGTAAAGAATCCCGAGCAACATGATAAAAAGCGCCCTCCCCCCAGAGGTGGAGCGGTGGAGGAGGGAGAGGAGGATGGAGCAGGATAGGAGGAGGAGTATTATGTTCACTGGCCACACAAGATGGTTCTTTCTCTCTGTACTGACTCAATGTGAGAATAAACAGGCCAATGCTGATTTGGCCTTATTTCTTTATTTGATCTGATTTTTGGAGGTGTAGCGGAGTAGAAGGGCAGTTAATATGAGGGCTGCCGTGTTTTGTTTTGTGATGGGAGGGGGACCTGGAGTCCCAGTGGAGCCAGCCTCTCGCTGCTGCAAGGAGAAAATAACACTCCCCCACTGGCTTATTTACACAAGGGTTAACTCAAACTTTGATTTCTATTATGGTACAAGGGACCGTATCCTCCACCCTCTCGTTTCCCTCTCGCTCTCCCTTGTTTTCTCTCCTCTTTCTGCTCACTAGCTTATACACTCTCACTCCTGCTTTGTCAATGTCTGACATGAGAACCGGATGGAATTAGTGAATAATCAAACAGGAAACGACGCAGGGTGGAAGCCAAATATGAATATGACTAAATCTATGGTAGGGAGGGCTTCCAACCTCAAACTCTTCTCCTCTGGCTTCACACACCTCATCCACTATATTTTGACAAGACTAAGGAGACAAAGTTGAAGACTATATTCTCATTTTTGCTTTTTCATTGAAACCAAAAAGTCCCACAAAGATAAACATCCCATTTCCCAGGGAAACCAGGCTTCTAAATCAAGGCATGGTGAGCTCTTACAACTCTGCAGTTAACATCTTAATGAGGTGACTGTGAGCTTGTTATTTCATTAAAACCCCCAGCGACCCTCTGGCTAGAATCTTGACCTTACGCAACCCCAAGAGATGAGATTACAGCTCTCGTTTGGCTCAAGGAGGTGTGTCATTGGGCCAAAATTACAGTCTCTAATTGCACTTTTATGTTTTTGTTGAGGTCATGGAACAAATTTTCCTCCCACTTGACAGGAAAAAGACCAGAAAGCGAGTGCTAAAGAGGGAGTCTAAGATTGGTCACCACCTCCGCTTGTAGGATTTGGCCCTGTGCACACTCTGCACCTGATGACACCCTGATGCTAGTAAGCTCTGTGGTATTGCCAATGTCAACAGTGGCCTATGGTAAGAATCTCCCCACACTGGTTCTAATTGGTGCAAACACCCCCTCTTGCTAGAACAGATCCGTGAGCTCCCATCCTATCCAAGCCCAACAACCTTGTAATTTCTATCCATTTCTGTGATCTACTGTACGAACCCCCTCTAGTGACATCCATCCACGCTAGTGTCTCATATTGATTGGCCTGTGCATTTCACCATCCTAATGTTCACTAATATTGACTTAAAGCTCTATATGAGTCATTCTGGATCAGATATTGTTATACCTGGTGCAACTGAAGAGACAACCGTGATTTCCTTTAAAAGAAGTCTCACCTCCTGTTGTGCATGTTCTCTCTCTGTTGGTTCAACTCTCTGACTTGCTCAATTAGACCTTCTTGGCATGCTCATGAGAGTTCAAAGACTCCTCAAATTGGATCTGCAAATCTTGCAGCTCGACTGAAGGCAGCCTTTGCATCTGTACATAGAGGTCCCAAATCAGTTAGCTGAGTTATGTAAAGAACAAGAAAGTGACCAAGCCAATGTGACTCCGCCATATTTACCTTATCCTGCTCCTTGTTTGCTAAGTGCCTCTCTCTGCACGCACTCAAGCTCCATGCCTGCTGTGGCCAGGTCTTGCTGCAGGGCTGCTAGCTTCTCCGTGAGGGCAGCCCTTTTCTGCCTCTTCTGGGATAAAGCTGGTCACAACATGCTGCTAGGTCAGGCTCATTCATATATGGTGGGGACAAATTGTGTCACATACCGTCCAATGAAGACAGGAATGGAACTAGCGTTTTGCGTGAGGATACTGGCAGGACATATGGGCTTTTGATGATCCCACTGATAACAGTGAAGACCAACTTGGGATGTTGTGGTCAAATCTCTAACCCTCGCCATCCTAAATACTCCACTTTAGGTTTTATGGTTTATGAACTCATAACAAACCTGTGAAGACCACGTCACATACCTGCTGCTTTTCAACTCTCAGCTGCAGAGGCTTTGGTTGAAGTCTTGCTGCAGCCTGACCAGCTCCTCCTGCACCTGCTGCACTCCTTCGCTGTGCACACGCTGTTCCTCACACTGTCTACGCACTTGCTCCTCACCTGCTCCCGCTGAACTGTCAGCTCTGTGTACGGTTGTTCCTGTTAACCACCAAAAACATACACACACACCCCTGATTAGTGGATAGCAAAAGCATCTGATTTCAATTTTGTCACCATCATACTATGCAAGACTTACTGTACCTTTTGCCGGCGTTCAGCTATGCTGCTCTCTGTGAATTTGCTCTTTGTTATCAGGGTCAGCAGGCATTCCTTTCCACCTGAGCCAGCTTCTCCTCCATATTACTCCGCTCTTGTGCAGCGTGGACAAACTGACATTCAGCCTCCACCCGCATCCGAGCAGCATCCCCTAGACAGATGTATCCAATCTCTATAAAATCCTACTCAATTATTAAATGGAGAGACTCGGGATCACAAAATTTATTTACAGTTTTATTTATAGGGGATACTCATCCATGTCTTTATGCGTAACAATCTAGCTTAACACGACTCATCTGATCCATGTGTGTCTGTGCAGACTGGTGGGACCCTGTCAGTGAGAAGCAGCCCCAGTGATCCCACAGCCAGCTGTTCAGAGCTCACAGCTGAAATATGGATCTCTAAGGGCTGTTTGGAAAGGCTTCATGGCCAGGGGGCTTGGCACGGAGGACAGTGGGTCCTCTGGGGAGATGGCTACTCACGCGTCAAGGCCTCGTTAGCCAGGAGCAAACTATGCCTCTCCCTCCCCACCTGGTGCACTCTGCCTCCAGAGACGAGGCAAGCTCCGGCTCTCAACAAGCGGTTTCCAGGGACTCTTTCTCTGCTCTGGAACACAGCGGGATTTAGAGAAAAAACCACCTTTGAACCACTGGGTGTATCATAAAATTCAATGATCCATCATGAGCATAGTTTCCAAAAAAAATCATGTTACTTAAGACTTGTGTAACATGTGACTTGCTGTGCTTTACATTGGCAGTTGCTTGACTTAAATAAACACATACGGTACGTACACACACACCACACACACACACCACACACACACACACACACACACACAACACCCCACACACACCACACACAGAGATTGATGCTTTTAAGGTTATTCTGATATTCTTTCCTAACCCTTATTACATGTTAAATGCCTTACCCCAACCCTGACCTTAACCTGAAAAACAGAAACATTTTACTGTTGCTTGTGCTGAATGGATCTGGAGAAACACAAACTGGGAAAACTAGTTTATAAATCTGAGTTGGTCTCAAACATTCAGAGTCACCACAAAACAAACACACACCACACACACAACACCACACACACACCACACACACACCACACACACACACACACACCACACACACACACACACACCCACCACACACACACACACACCACACACACACAGACCTAAGCGAAACCAGCTCCTGCGTGAGACCACAGGCCTTGTCAGCAGAGTTTAGTTTGACATCCAAGCGCCCTGGCCTGGCCAGCTCCTCCCTGTCATGGTAGCTCTCTTAAGGGCTGTGCCTGTGTCTTAGCTGCTTCCTGCCCGCACACACGCTCCTCTGAAACAGTCTGCATCTCCCTGTTGACCTGGAGACCAAATGGAAAAAAAAATGTCATCAAGTATATTATTTATACTTTTGCTTCAAGCTGACACAATTAAGACTTTACAGTAAATTATTACAGCACTTCTATCTATAGTGCAATAGCAGTGGACCACATTTTTCACGTTAGGAGTACATCAAAAGGAACTGGTGGTATTGTGAAAATGAACCAACCAACCTCTACATTTTATGCAACCACATTTGCTAAACTCACACTGAACTCTACATATTCTTGTTGTTGCTGTTTGAAGCATAATTACACAAACTTTAAAGCAAGTCATGCAGTGTATAGGAACTGCAGGCCCTAATAATGCCCCACCTGAAGCAAAACAAAATTATTAGTGGGTTTTTTTTTTTTCCCAGTTACCACTTAATTACAATGACACACACCACGGACCTATATCTAGCAAGGAAAATAATGAACACCGTTGATGCGGAACTTCCTAAATTTTCATCACACTACTAAACTCCAAAACAAATTATTGTCTGGAAGTAGTGAGGAGCTTGGGATTAATCTTTAGAAATTCACTGAATTCAGCAGGTAATTAAAATGGAAATTGTACTGAATACAACATGATAAAGTTGCAAATGGCTTCAAACATCAGAGTAAAACATAACCTGAAGCATTGGCAGTGTCATTTACAGAATGTTTTCAACATTTTGGGAATCACATTTGCTTTCTTGCTGAGTGTTAGAAGATCAAGCACTCTAATGTGTGACGCTAAATATGAGCTGGAGCCAGCAGAGGATTAGCTTAGTTTAGCATTAAGACGGGAAGCAGGGCAGGCAGCTAGCCGGTTCAGCTATCTCAATCTCATCAATTAACAGTTGTTTCTTTTGTTTCTTACTCCTACCACAGTGTAAAACAAAATTTGTGATTTTAAAGGGTTATGTAAAGGAACTATTTTTGGCCTGGCGGTGTCTCTGCTGCCTGGCAACCTCCCTGTGACAACAAGACTGCACGGGCCTAGCCAGAATAGTTCCACATGTACCTCTCATAAACCACAACCTGTCCTCTTTAGATCACTGTTTGTGAACAGTTTAAACAAAAAAAGTATGACGTGTGAATTAGTGAGCTTTAATGCTGCGTTTTGATCTTTTATGCCAAGCACACAACCTGCTGTTGGCTTTGTTTTCATATTAGCATACAGACATGACAGTGGTCCTACCTTTCTATGGACCTCTCAGTAACCAAGTAATTAGCTTTTTTACTACAATGACTACTTATTCATAATTGGTTAATCTTCAGGTTTGAATCAAACAATGACAAAGTTCTCTTCTGAACAGAAATGTACTGTAAACTGATTTCTCTGGCCAGTTACTCCACACCATTACCATGACTGAGTCTATAATTGCCCTTGCAACTTTAATATTACCTGCAACCAATTGTTTGAAAAGCAACAATCACTGCAATTGTTTTGAACGTAACCAAAATGAACCCCCATTAAATAAATATACACATGATGTAAATGTAATACTAAAGACACCATGTAATAGATGTGAGTACACCCAATAAGGGGAGGAAGCATGAGCCTAATGCAATGGAGGCCACTCCGGGCTTGTTTTATACACAGGTGATTTATTTTTACAGATAATTTATCTCAAAATGTTGGATGGAATTAGTCAAATTGTTTAGATTTGGTATATTCTAGCCGAGATCAAAGCGATATATAAATTTCACATTGAGAACAGATAAGAAAACAGGAAGATTCTTTTCATTCTTTAGGGAAGACATACAGATATCTAATCTGCTAAGGGAAGAATGGGAATCTTTAGGTTTTAATTTATGTTCTTTCTCTCTTCTTTTCTAGTTCACATTGATCATAAAACACAGAGTGAGGCTCAAACTGCTGTCCATCTCCCGTTTGACAGGAAAGAAAAAAAAAAGCAGATGTGTCAAGTACCTCAATACATTTAATGTGACAACAAGCTCCATGGACCTGTTGAATAAATCAACATAGGGATAGAGGCTAAAGTGTGTGGAATGGCCGGGGGTCTCTGACCTGGAGTGCCGCTCTAGGGCCTGAGCATTCTCCGTCTGCAGCAGTCTCAGCTCTGTTTCTAGCCTCTGGCAGAGATCCTGCAAGTGGCTGTGGGACTCTCCAGGGCTTGTTTCCTCGAGCAGCTATCATCTCTCTTGTTGCACCCATGCTGTCTCCTCTGGCTGCGGTCCGCTCCATTTCAGCTTCCCGTCTACATTACCAAGCTCTGTCTTCTCACCTTCTGTCTGGAAGGAAACTAGAATATTTTACTTCTGTTCTGTTAAAATCTGCCTTCAATTGAAGTTACGGGCAACTACACAGCTACTACCTGCACACGAATACGATTAAGTTCCACCTTGTCTTTTGGCTAAACCTCGCTCGGCGCTGCCATTTTAGCAAGAGAATCTTTTAGGGTTGCCTCCTGATTCTGCAGTTTGGTGAGGACTGACTCATGTGCAGCAATCTCGACTCCATCTGGAGTGAATCATACATTTAGAAAGATGTATAACCCTCAGGGATAATCCAGTATTACAGATATGCTACCTGTTACAGACCAAGCCGTCTACCTTCTGAGAGCCAGAGCAAGGCTGGCCTTATCTTCCTCCAACACCTCCTTCTGCAGAGTGATTTGACTCAGAGCCTCCTCCACTGTTACAAGCTCCCTACGCAGATCTGAGTGCTTTCCTTCAGTTCCTCCAGACTCCTCTCACTGAAACATCATTTATCACATAATACTCTATCACATGTTTGTTTTGTCTCACACACACCACGCAGATAATTATATAACCAAAATCCCTTAACAGCAATCCATCTCCACTGTAAAGAAGGAGAAATGTTGGTGCCAAACGCCAGAACTCTGAGGGAGTTACTTTTTTGTTGTATCGCATGTCCTACTCCAATTCTCAGCTAATCACATTTTTTTAAGCAAAGAAACCCTAAAGGGAAAAATGGTTTCCTCTTGCATGAGTGCAGTAATGCATGTAAATCATTTACTTTTTTCATCCAAATCTGATCATCTGGGTGCATTGCCGATCGGAAAACGACACGTGTTACTGATCTGAACTGAAACAAGCAGAGCTTGAAAACATCACGGGTGACGGATTTGTGTTGTGTAACGGTCATTCTCCCTTGCTTGTGCTGTACCCTCTTTGGCCTCTGTGCGCTGGCTGTCAGCTGTATCTCCAGATCCTCTCTCTGCTGTTTCAGGAGTCCCGCTGTCTCTGGATCCCAGTGATGAACCTCGCAGTACCTCCAGCTCGGCATGATGGGAGTCTGCCTTCTGCTGCAGACCTGACAGCAGCTTCTCCAGGATGCCCTTCTCACTGTGGTACACAGCAGTAGAAAGGCAGAGGGAAAGAAATAGAGAGAGAGATTATTAAAGGTCAGTTTTTGCACAATGATCTAAATTTTTTATAATAATTGATTTTTCTAAAATACTATATCACAAAGCACATGGCAGCATATAAACACTTCTTGTATAATGTTGAACAAATATTGTTTTTGGTCACGTTTCAAAACATTTAACATGTTCTGATAAGGGTGGTAGATTTACTTAATTACACATTAAAACAAACTATAATAATTGTCATCATCATTGGACATTTGTATTTTCCAAAAACACCATTTGAGCCTATGGCACTTTCCCAAGTAGCAAAATGAACTAGACCATATGACACACAATACACAGCTGTGCAACTAAGCAACTACTTTTTATCTACAGTCTTCATGGAGATAGTGATCAGTGTACCTGGAGATAAGCTCCGTGAAGCAGCGATATCTGTTGCTGTCTCTGAGCTTTCCTCCAGAGCTGTTTTAGAGCCTCGGTGACTTTCCCTCCTTACTCCTGGATCTTCTGCTCTAGCTCTCTCATCTCAGTGTCCCTCTCCTGCAGGTGATCACGCAGTCCTCACTTGCTCCAGGGCAGCATCCAGACGCCCACGCAGGTCCTGTGCATGGGTGCATTGATTGTGGTGTGTAGGTAAAGAAATTAGTTACACATTTCTCATCCATATAAACAGTGGTTCTCCACATTTCTGACTTGTGTCTCTAAATAAGCTATATCTACTCATTAACGGTTATTACCTTTATGTGTAGATGGGCAGTTCACCCACAAGAATTATTTTCTTTCTTGTATTGTCTCATTTAGGCCTGAGGACCCTATCTTGCACCCGCGCAGCACGGCACAAAGCCTTACGCAAAGCCTGACGCAAATGTCTTTGCTATTTAAGACCGTCCTGCGCCCATCTTTGTGCCCATGGGCGGGCTGGTTTTTTCAGGGAGGTGTGTTCAGCAGGTGAGTTCTTGGCGTATTTCTATCTTGAGCAGCGGGAATTGATCGCGACATTGACCAACAATGACAACAAAAACCTGGTCTAAAGTCAATAGTGCAGTATTTCATTGTCATTTTAACAGAGCTTAGTAAAAAGTGCCTAGTCTTATACACAGCAGCATAGCGTGCGCATATTATGCTTGTTACACACACACAGGGCAGTAGCAGTTCACAAGCAGGTACAAGATTACACATATAAACATTATGGTGCAATCCGCCAAAATGGTACAAATACGCCTGGCTTTTAAAAGGAATGGGTGATGACCTCTGATTGATGTATTGCATGTTACGCCCTTAACACACCCCACAAATTATTATAAAGACACTAGTACAACCATTTTGAACCATGCGCCCGGAGTATGCCCTTTTTTCCACCATCAACTAGCATTTTTAACATCCTACGCCAACTCTTCACGCTGTGCACTTAGATCGTTAAATAGGGCCCTCAAGGTGAAGGAATATTGTCACCAAAAGGACTACAAATTTAAGAAAGGTCTGGAAAAACACAACAACCAAAAACCCTATATATAATCATTTTTGTGCCTCTCAGATTTCTTTTGAGTTTCCACCCCAGTTGGATGATTGATTGATTGATTGATTGATATATTTATTTCGAACATGCAGAGAAAGTGTATACAAATAAAATAATAAAGAAATAAACAAAAAAATTGAGAGAAACATAACAAACAAAGTATCCTTCTTTAACTCTATTACATGTGCGAAAAGGAGTAGGAAAAGTAAACTTAGCTTAAAAACCCTCAGGTTGGAAGCAACCTTTCTAAAACATCTCAATGAAGAAAGTTTTGTTTGACCTGTGTTTGTTTCTGGTGCTTGGCACAAACACTCTGCACAGCCATCAGGGTAGTGTTCCTCAGAGAGAGCGTCCATGAGAGGTGAGAAGGATGCACTTTCAGAGCTACTGTTGCCATCACCCCCACCACCAACAATCTGTAGAATGAGAAAAAAATCTTCTTGATGCTAACCTAATGCATGATTTAGCTCAGTGAGTTGTTTTGTTCTGACCGGTGACTGATACAAATATCTTTTGGTGGGCCTGGATCTCAGTGTGTAGACCTCCATCTCTCCTTTATCCCTGTTCTCCTTGTCTCCTGAGCAGGAAACCATTAAGGTAAGATAAGATGCAACACACACACCAAGCCTAACATTCCCCAACTGCAGCTCTCTAGACAAGGAAGTTGTTGGAGTTTATCAATTGAGTTCCAGACCACAGCCGTTTTAACCCCCTAACCACCTCCCAGGCATATTACAAAGGTCCCACCATCCTGTCCAGACTGATCTGCATGGCCTTGAGGCTGGAATCCTTCTCACTGTTCTGGCTGCGGAGGTACTTCACTGTGTCAGTCGCTCCAGGATTCTGTATACATCATATGCATGGAATAGACAGAACAAAATCTCACACACACACAGGCATTTTCTTGAGACATCGAAGATATAAGAATGACATGCACTCCTCCTCTTCTAGACCATCAACACTATCATGTTCTCTGCATAGAATAATGGGATTAAGAATGACTTCTGATGAAATCAAAAGCCAGCCAAGATTCAGAATACAGAGCCACTGACATCCCTGCAGTTCTCTGACTAGTGCAAAAGCTAGTAGTCCCTGAAAATAGCTTGTTGTGCAGGACTTTAATATCAAAGCCCATGTTAAATTCTGTTCCATATAAAGGATAACATTGGCTTTCCTTTCAATCAAACGAGTGCACTGTAGATGACCTCACTCCAAGAACTTCTATTTCAGTTTATGATGCTTTCTTGTTCTCGACAGTCCTGGTCAGCTAGACCACGTCAGAGACTTGTAGACAAATACGGTGTAAGGCTTGTCAGTCCTAGTTTTAGGGGCTTACTTTAAAGTTGTAATTGAACAATTGCTTCATTACTAACTATTATGTCCCTAATTCATGGTGATACATGTACTAACTTTTGACAGTTAAGTTAAGGATGAGTTGCTTTATTAGCATTGAACCAGCATCCTGCGGCCCTAACAAAATGCAGCTTTATCTCATGTCATTTTGGCTGTCACTTTAAAAGACAGGAGGAATTCTTTATAATATACAGACCTAGAGACTTTGAAAATGACCTTACCTGGTTAAGGTCAACTTTCTCGGCATCCCGCCCCTGATCTGCATGGCCTCCTTCAGTTTGTCCTTCAGCTGCCTCTCCAGTGCTGACATCTCCACACCACTAGAGGTACTCTCCTGTGTAACTCTGACCTCTAATTCATGCAGGAACATTCAGCTGCCGGCTGGCAGCAACACACTCCCCACCGCATATCAGCAATGTCCTGTTAAAAAGAAAATGTCTATCAGATTCACAGAACACATGAACATATGAAAAGATCAAAAGGTAAGGAAACATGACATGCTGTTTTTTTCATACAGTTGTGAGCCATCAGTCTAGCTAAAAATGCTCTGTTTATATTTGAAATGGTTGAATGTCTGTAATGGTTAAAGGTGCCCTGCCACGAAAACCTTTTTTACTTGCATTTTATAAATGTGTGAGGTGCATATGTGTGTGTGTTATGTGGTGAATGTGAAGATGACTTACACTACCTCCTCCGTCAGCTCTAATCACTAAAAGAAATAAGAAGAGAAATCAGGCCAATCACAACAGCTGGTCAGTCTCATGTCTATTTGCCTGAGCTCTTACTATTCATGACTCGCCCAGTCGTGCTGGTTAAAGGATACTGATAGCCAGGCTCTCATTGGCTTCTGTTAACCAATTAGAGTCAAGCAGCTTAGCTGGTAAATATTAATGAGAACTGGCCCAAATGGAAATGAGTCTTCCTGCAGGCTTTCTATACAATGCTAGAATGGCTTGAAATAACGTAACCAAGGCATTTTTCCATACAAAATTGTTCAGAGTCCATGGAACTTCAGACATTACCACAAAGTAATGAATAATTTGTGGCAGGGCACCTTGAAGCTCTAGGATCAGCTCTCCACTTTGAAGTGTCTTCAGTTTAAAGCCATGTTGCAAGTTAACCACCCACTGTTGATTATTGGGTACAAAAAACACTCAAGATATGTATATCATTTTTAAAAATGTCTCCAAATAGTTTTAAAAGTTAGTTTTTGGTCATTTTTGGTATTCGCGGGTTTTATGGAGTCAATTCAGCGATGACGTCACAGGAGGGAGTTAAGTCTCAGCCTGGCACAGAACTACGGTGACTGACTGGGATGAGGAAGAGGAGGAGGAGGAGGAGGAGAGGAGGGGAGAGGAGGAGGAAAAGGCCAGCAGCCGTAATTACGAACCTGACAGACTTGAGGGCAATGAGGAATTGTCAAGATTGTGGGGAAGTCTCCTTCATTTATCTCCTTTATTTAGCAACGCAGCAGAGCATGCAATGACTTTACTTTTTACGGTCAGTGAATAGCACCAAGTGAACGTCAACGTTTTCTTTCTATCTAGTGACAGGATCATGTCGTTAGTTCAGATAAGTACTGGTACACTTATCTAGATATAGGAATAGAAGGCATCCCAGAGTGTTTTTTCTAAGCTGTTTACATCTTCCTCCGTGAAAACATGTCGCTGTTTGGCCGGTGCGTGTGTGTGTGGCGGCAAAGCTGGGTGGAGAGCGGGTGGTGTAGGGGGACTGAACCTCCGGTCGGGAAGCTCGCCCCGCGCGATCACCTGATCTGACGATGCCTAAATCCGTTTGTGACATTTCAGACCTGATCATGGTCCCCCCCAAAACATTAAAGTTTGGTTAAACAACAATGAACAGATTGAAATTTAACATATGTTTTTTTTATTTTGAGAAAAAAATCACTTTAATAAATCCATATGGACGTTTTAAGGAAGGACGCGGTTGGAGCAAAATCAATATTTTACGGATTACGATTAGCTGAGAACTCCCTAAAACATGTTCACATTATACTCACCGGTACTCGTATTTGTACAGCGTTGCATCCTTAAAATTTTTTTTTAAAGCTTGTCCGAGTCCGTTGTCTGTGAGGTTGAAACTCCACACCAGTCCTGGCTTTGGATGAATCATGGAGCTCAGACTCTTAACTGAGAATCTGAACTTTATTCCCCCGGTCTACAGACTGCTCGCCGCATGGAGCTCGGCTTCCACACCGACTCGTGGTAGGACGCGTCCCTCCAGGCCGCTGTGTGGTAGGACGCGTCCCTCCAGGCCGCTGTGTGGTAGGACACGTCCCTCCAGGCCGCGCACACTCGGGCTACTCTTTATTTAACGTAACGTCATGATGAAATGGATATATTCCAGGATCTCCGGGAAAGAACCGATATGAGTGTGTCCATTTCAAACATCACTGCAGGTTGATTGGGCGACAACGCTGTCGTGGTTAGCTTACCGAACACTACTGCCAAAGTTGGTGGCTAGCTACGCGACGTTAGCT
>NC_045741.1:25234775-25234884 GCF_008692095.1 Etheostoma spectabile
ATATCCGCTAGCATCCGTATAGGCTAACTACTGCCAGTTAGCTTTGTGTGTAACGTAAGAAAAGCCCACCCATCTCGTAGGAGCGAAGCTTACTATTTCATTAAATACA
>NC_045741.1:25234894-25235025 GCF_008692095.1 Etheostoma spectabile
AAAAGATGCACTAATGCCACATGTATGAAGTTGACAACATGGACGGATACATAGTTAACACCAAAGGCAGTCGTGTTTAGTTACCTAGCAGGCTAGGCTAACGCTGTTGTGCTAACGTCCGGCTGCGTAGC
>NC_045741.1:25235050-25256286 GCF_008692095.1 Etheostoma spectabile
TTAAAGCGGATGGGATACAAAAAGATTGTTCCCAAGCTTAAACATACCAAGGGAGCACTGTATCCGTCAGACGCTGAAAAAATCTACCAAGACCTGGGGTCCCGTAAACCTTCAGCTCAGACAAAGGAGAGTGAGCAGAGAATGCAGCCAAGAGGCCATGATCACTATGGATGAACTGCCAGAGAACTCCAGCTGAGGTGGGGCAGTCTGTCCATAGGAAACAATCAGTCGGACACTGCACCAAATCTGGCCTTCATGGCAGAGTGGCAAGAAGAAAGCAATTTCTCAAAGATATCCATAAAAAGTCTCGTCTAAAGTTTGACCAGCCACCGGGAGACCCCCCAAACAGTGGAAGAAGGTTCTCTTGTCAGATGAAAGACCAAAAAATCTAACGTTTTGGCCACAATGCAAAACAATATGTTTAGCGTAAAAGAAAACCAGCTCATCACCTCAAACACCATCCCCCACTGTCAAAAATGGTGGTGCAGCATCATGGTTCTGGGCCGCTTTTCTTCAGCAGGGACAGGGAGGTGGTTTCAAATGGAGGGGAAGGCTGGAGCAGCCAAATACAGGACATTCTGGATGGAAACAACGGTTTGGAGTCTGCAAAAGACCTGAAACTGGGGACGGAGATTATTTCCAACAAGACAATGATGCCAAAACATACAGCAACATCTACAAAGGAATGGTTTCACAAATAAACGGATCAGGTGTTAGAAGGCCAAGTCAAAGTCCGACCTGAATTCAATTGAGAATCTGTGGAAAAAGAACTGAAAACGGGCTGTTCACCAAACGCTCTCCATCAACCTCACTGAGCTCGAGCGTGTTGCAAGGAAGAATGGGCAAGAAATCAGTCTCCGATGTGCAAAACTGATAGAGAAATCCCCAAGCGACTGCCAGCTGGAATGCAGCAAAAGGTGCGCCCAAAGTATTAACGCAAGGGGAAAAAAAAATCGGGGCCAATCATTTGCAAGCACCACTTTCAGTTTTTGATTGGTAAAAAAGTTTAAAATATCCACTAGATTGCGGTCCAACTTTCAAATTGTCCCACTTGTTGGTGATTCAATCACAAAAAGTAAATTTTTTTATATCTTATGTTTGAAGCCTGAAATGTGTCAAAAGGTTGAAAAGTTCAAGGGGGCCGAATACTTTAGCAAGGCACTGTATGAGGGTTATAGAATAGTTAGATAGTTGGGAACTATGATGATATTCACCACCGTTTCAAGTTTTCATGCTAAGCTAAGTTACCTGGCTGCCTGCAAGAAAACAAAGTTCCTCTATTTCCATACAGAAGAAGGAATCAACCTATTTTCAGTGTAGTGAAGCAGATAGGTCAGCTCACCCGCTCAGTTGTCTTTCTGAGTGCTGACTTGTCTTTACAAGGAGTGTCAGCACTATCTCATTCTGGCTTTCTCAATCGGTAGCTTTGAAGAGCTCTGAAGATTGTGACCTTGTCCTGGAGTTCCTCTTCTCTCGCTGCCAGCTGCTGGAGCTCCCTGGGCCTGCAGTTCAGCTTCCTGCTGTTGTTTCAGGCTTGGGAAAACAGTCAGTCATGACACTACAGCAAAATGCGAGCCTCAACTTTTCATCTTTATTTGCACGTGAACCCAGTGGATCTTACCTCCTTCTGTGTCCTGCTCTGCTCTCCAGCTCAAATATGTAAGCTCTAAGTCCTCTTGGGCTCTGTGAGGTTCTGGATCTGCTCGGTTATGTGCGTAGTTCAGCCTCTTCTCTCTGAAAAGGGGATTCTGCGTTTAGCCAGACGTACTATGGGCACCACATTTACATAGGACTGTTACATTGAGACACTCAGTTTAATCCAAACAAGATTTGCCCTCTAGGACCGCCGCTACATCCTCTCCTTCTTTATTTGTGTCGTTACAATCTTGACATATTGTTAACGTTGCAGCAAGTGTTGGGATTTTACTCTTTTTACTGCAATGACTTGACAGCTTGGAAAAATCAAAGGATAATAACACGAAGTCATGTTTTTGTTTTCTCAGTATGTGTCTTTGTTGTGACCAAATGTTTTATTTAGAGACTACAAACATTACAACCAGTATGCTGAGACATGAGAACGAAATGAGAAAACAACAGCCGGCAAAGAATTACAAAATGGTTAGTCTGCAGCTGAGAAGGTTACATGCTGCCACTGTAAATCAAAGCACGTAATAGAAGCATGGCTATTCATCTCATTTTGAAAGTTTCAATCATAACACTATGGTAAAGAGCGGAAACCTTAGAAATAAAAACATACTACAGAGAACATGACGTTTCTGGTTAACAGAATTGACGTACTGCAGCAGCTTTCGGTAATGCTCACTGGCAGTCAGAGCCCTCTGCAGCTGTGGGATCTGCTCATGAGAGCTCCACTGTGCCTGTTGTCACTGGGGGTGTTGGGACAATTTGTGGATCTGTGTCTCTCAGTGGCGCTCATGCTGCTCAGCTCGAGGCAGTGACATGGCCCACCTCTCCTCGCTGACCCTCCAGTGCGGCACCGCGGTCCCGCTCTCACCCAGCTTCCTCCTCAGCTCCGTCAGTCTGCCTGCAGTGCCCCTGCTTCTGCATCCGCTCAGCTGCCCTGAGCTGGGGCCCTCTGTAGTGCACCTTCAAGGGTGCGTTGGGAGAGCTCCAGATGGCTCACCCTGCTCTCTGCTGCTTGCAGAGACTCTTTAGTTCTGTTGTTCTACTTTGTGCACAGATTCTAAGCCCTGCAGAGCTCTGGACTGTCTGTACGAGGAATTGGCACTAGTTTATTAGTTGTCAACTTAAGATGCTGTATGATGAGTGGTCTTTGTTCTTTGACAGTACGTGAAGTGCCTGGACTCAGCCTCCGTGCAGCTGTAGAGCAGTCCTCAAACGGAGCATACTCCTCCTAAAGGTTGTGTTTCTCTCCCTCTCGTACAACGTACTACTTTGCCTGCAGGGGGAAAGGGATGTATGCACCTGTGTAAATCGCTCTGCCATCTCTCTTTTCGAACATATTAGGATAGAACATGCGGTAAGTACAAACATTAATAATAACTGATTGTACGGTACTTGTAGGACAACTGGTTTTCTTACCCTTGCTCTGGATTGCTTCAGGAAGTTCTGTAGTTGTAACAGATGGGTGGCGGTTTTATCCTGGCGTCTTGAAGCTCTGTCATTGACTGACGTAGAAAAACTATCTGGACGGGCTTCATCCTGGGAATAAGCACAAGAGTATGAGATCAAAAGGCCTAACTTTAGTTTAAAATATAACACAAAAAAGTAATAAAGGATAAAGATTGTTGAACTGTTTATGTGTCTGACGACAGCACATGGGACCAACTCAGCAAGTCCAGTCCCACTCACGCGATTTTGAGGTTGTGTCTCCCCCCGTTTTGCAGCGTTATTAAGTTTGATTGACTAAGTTCAAATGAGGACCCTGTCTCTTGGGGTGTCTCCTGAACTAGTCTGCGAATTCCTCAGGGCTGTATCACTGAGCCACATCCAGCTCTTCATCTTCACCACGAGACAGGGGTCAGCACAGCAGCTCTGTCTGTTCATTTCTACCCCTAACCACGAGAAATTCTTATTTGCATCTGTTTATAGCAAAACACATTGCACCTCTTATTATGTAAGTGCATGACCTACCCTTTACTTGCAGGTGTTTCTCCCAGGGAGAGGGAACCGTCTACGGAACCCAGGTGTGCCGAAAGCCTTGGATGGCTGGCCAACAGTGCGGCGCACATCTGAGTACATCCCCTCCAACTTGAGCTCCAGTCCTGTGTTTGGCATGGCTAAGGCCCGCTGTTCTTCCAGGCCGGACCTTGCTTTCAGCAAGCCACCTGCACAGAGAGTTCCTTGACCTTGATCCCAGCATCTTCTAGTGCTTCCTCTAGCTGGGCAGTGGTTTCTCTTGCCTCTGGTCACACTGCTGCTGAAGCCCGTCTCTCCTCAGCAGCTCTTGGTTCTGATGGCTCCGTTTCTCCAGCTCCAACCCACGGCGCTGCAGACCTGAAACCTGCCAAACACACAGAGTCACAAACACAACTTCATTTTTGTCTACTAGTCAATCAGTCATTCGTTACTGTAGATTATGTCATAAGTAGTATAAAGATCATAACTAGGGTACTTTTGGATGATTTATAAACTTATCAATTTGAAGACAAAAAAATGTCTGCCAGCTGTTTACATTTAGCCACCTGATGACATTTCAGACGGGTTTCTAAACCGTATCATGAGAGGTTAACAAGATGGACAAGAGTCAAGCCCACCATCCTTGGAAACGATACAAAAGTAGCCAACATTCGCTCGGACTACACCATCTGCTGTGCTCAAGAGAATTAGGGACCCAACGAATGTGGTTATAAGGCACATGGGTTAAAAAAACTATTTTTAGACTATAAAGCGTAATTTTTCCCTGACATTTTGCAAGACTATTAATCAAAACACATAATAACATTTGATTTTTTACTGGTTTTGCAATGACATTGAGTGTATTATAAATTGCTGTTTATATGAGGATATTCACAAAATTTTCAAAGTAAAACCATCCCTGTACAGTAGAATATACGTGTGTTTCGGGTTCATGTTTTTAGTCTATGCAGAGTATGGCAGGTATTCTTAGTATTATGCAAAGGTGGAATGTTGCTCTAGCATGTTGTTAATAGACTAATTCCGGGAGGCTTCTACCTCATGAGCGCTGCTTCCCTGCCAGCCTCACACTCCAGCACTCTCTGCTTGAGAGTGAAGCCTTCGACGTGCCTCTCCTCTCCTTCTGCTCCTCCTGACATACCCGGTGCCTGCAGCTCTCGCAGCTCCTGTTTCTGGCGGTTGTTCTCACCTTCAAGGACCTTTATCTGGCTCATGTTAACATAGCACATAATACTTGAAGGATATCCTTTATTTAAAATAAACAGATGAGAAGCAGTTACCGCAATAATCTTCACCTGTCTGCGCGCAGCCTGCAATCTCTGCGTGCCTGCAGGCGAGACTTCTCCAGCTCTCTCATACTGTCAGTGATAGTGGTTCCTCTTGGTGCATCGAGCTTCTACATTCTCGAATAGAACTTTCTGCTCCATCTCCTCCAAGGCTCGTCTCAGACTAGTCAAAAAATGGTTACTACAGTTACCATCCATAATATTCTTGCAGCAAACACAACTAGAACTCTAAGCCAACCTGCTGTTGTCACTCTCTGTTCTCTTAAAAAAGCTCTTAGCTCATGGTTAGAGGCTTGGATAGCCTCTTTCTCTCTGGTCTCATCACCCGAAGCCTTCTCAGGTCCAGAACTTCTTCCGTGCTTGTCCCGCTCTTGTGCACTCATGGGCTCTCTGTGAGCTTCAATCAGCTCCCTTCGTCCTTTAATTAGCCATCTCTGCCTCCTGCAGATGACGACGAGGCCCTCACTTCATGTCCAGGTTATGGAGAATAAAGGATGATATGTCATGAGGATACTTAGAGGTCTTATGCTATAACAGTATTACCCTCTATTAATTAGGTTAATGGATAAAACTATCTAGAAATACTACAATTTGTTTCTATATGTTGCGGTTTCATAATTGGTTGCCAGAATCTATTGTTATTTCAATGCAGATATAACTTAGTTAATCTAAGAGTCCTTAAAAAATAAATTTCAATTTATATTGAAAAATTAGTTTTCAATATAAAATTCAATAACCCAACACCAGACAACCTTTACATTTATCATCAAAATGCATCTTAAATCTGTATTTGGCGGTTATCTACAGTACAACAAAAGCACATGTATATAAATAATCAAAATCGAATAGGAAAAATGCTGTAAGACTGATTTTTTATCAGATACTTCAGCATCTCCTATTTGAAGTGCTATCTCAAGACACTCTGACCTATATTCTGTATTACAGCATAAGTTATGTATAGAGGGAGAAATAAGGAGGACGGAGCTATCTGGGCATGGTTAAGAGCCAGTTTTGGCCTGTAGCCAGAGGCTGTCTCTCGCAGTGTAAAGAATCCACAGAGCAACATGATAAAAAGCAGCCCTCCCCCCAGAGGTGGAGGTGGGTGGCGGGAGGGAGAGGGAGGATGAGGAGCAGGATGAGGAGGAGGAGTATTATGTTCACTGGCCACACAAGATGGTTCTTTCTCTCTGTACTGACTCTAATGTGAGAATAAACAGGCCAATGCTGATTTGGCCAATTATTCTTTTATTTGATCTGAGTTTTTGGAGGTGTAGCGGAGTAGAAGGGCAGTTAATATGAGGGCTGCAGTGTTTTGTTATGTGGAGGAGAGGGGGACCTGGAGTCCCAGTGGAGCCAGCCCTCGCTGCTGCAAGGGAGAAAATAACACTCCCCACTGGCTTATTACACAAGGGGTTAACTCAAACTTTGATTTCATATTATGGTACCAGGGACCGATCCTCCACCCTCTCGTTCTCCCTCTCGCTCTCCCTTGTTTCTTCCTCTTTCTGCTCACTAGCTTATACACTCTCACTCCTGCTTTGTCAATGTCTGACATGAGAATCCTGAGATGGAATTAGTGAAAATATCAAACAAGGAAACGAGCAGGGTGGAAGCCAAATATGACAAATATGACTAAATCTATGGTAGGGAGGGCGTCCAACCTCAAAACTCTTCTCCTCTGGCTTACACAACCTCATCCACTATATTTTGACAAGACTAAGGAGACAAAGTGAAGACTAGATGATTCTCATTTTTGCTTTTTCATTGAAACCAAAAGTCCCACAAAGATAAACAAACCATCCCATTTCCCGGGAAACCAGGCTTCTAAATCAAGGCATGGTGAGCTCTTACACTCTGCAGTTACATCTTAATGAGGTGACTGTGAGCTTGTTATTTCATTAAAACACCAGCGCCCTCTGGCTAGAATCTTGACCTTACGCAACCCAAGAGATGAGATTTACAGCTCTCGTTTGGCTCAAGGAGGTGTGTCATTGGGCCAAAATACAGTCTCTAATTGCACTTTTATGTTTTGTTGAGGTCATGGAACAAAATTTCTCCCCACTTGACATGGAAAAAGAACAGAAAGCGAGTGCTAAGAGAGGGAGTCTAAAGATTGGTCACCACCTCCGCTTGTAGGATTTGCCCGTGTGCACTCTGCACCTGATGACACCCTGATGCTAGTAAGCTCGTGGTATTGCAATGTCAACAGTGCCTATGGTAAATGAATCTCCCTCACACTGGTTCTAATTGGTGCAACACCCCCTCTTGCTAGAAGCAGATCCGTGAGCTCCCATCTATGCCAAGCCCAACACTTGTAATTTCTATCCATTTCTGTGATCTTACTGTACGAACCCCCTCTAGTGACATCCCGCTAGGTTTCTCATATGTTTTGCCTGTGCATTCACCATCCTAATGTTCATTAATATTGACTTAAAGCTCTATATGAGTCATTACGGATCAGATATTGTATACACTGGTGCAACTGAAGAGACAACGTGATTTCGTTTAAAGAATTCTCACCTCCTGTTGTGCATGTTCTCTCTGTTGGTTCAACTCTCTGACTTGCTCAATTAGACTCTTCTTGGCTGTCTCATGAGAGTTCAAAGATCCGCAAATTGAGTCTGCAAATCTTGCAGCTCAGACTGAAGGACAGCCTTTGCATTCTGTACATAGAGGTACCAAATCAGTTAGCTGAGTTATGTAAAGAACAAGAAAGTGACCAGAGCCATGTGACTCCGCCATATTTACCTTATCCTGCTCCTGTTTGCTAAGTGCCTCTCTCTGCACGCACTCAAGCTCCATGCTGCTGTGGCCAGTCTTGCTGCAGGCTGCTAGCTTCTCCGTGAGGGCAGCCTTTTCTGCCTCTTTTGGGATAAAGCTGGTCACAACATGCTGCAGCGGTCAGGCTCATTCGTATATATAGTTTGGACAAATTGTGCTCACATACCGTCCAATGAAGACAAGGAATGGAACTAGCGTTTTGCGGTGGGATACTGGCAGGACATATGGCTTTTTGATGATCCACTGATACAGTGAAGACACAACTTGGGATGTTGTGGTCAAATCTCTAACCCTGCGCCTATCCTAAATACTCCACTTTAGGTTTTATGGTTTATGAACCATCATAAAAACCTGTGAAGACCACGTCACATACCTGCTGCTTTTCACTCTCAGCTGCAGGAGGCTTTGGTTGAAGTCTTGCTGCAGCCTGACCAGCTCCTCCTGCACCTGGCAGCTCCTTCTGCTGTGCACACGCTGTTCCTACACTGTCTACGCAGCTGCTCCTCACCTGCTCCCGCTGAACTGTCAGCTCTGTGTATGTTGTTCCTGTTAACCACCAAAAACATACAACACACCCCTGATTAGTGGATAGCAAAAGCATCTGATTTCAATTTTGTCACCATCATACTATGCAGACTTACTGTACCTTTTGCCGGCGTTCAGTTCATGCTGCTCTCTGTGAATTTGCTCTTTGTTATTCAGGTCAGCAGGCATTCCTTTCCACCTGAGCCACTTCTCCTCCAATTACTCCGCTCTTGTGCAGCGTGGACAAACTGACATTCAGCCTCCACACGCATCCGAGCAGCTCCCTAGACAGATGTATCCAATCTCTATCAAATCTACTCATTATTAAATGAGAGACTCGGGATCAGCAAAATTTATTTACAGTTTTATTTATAGGGGATACTCATCCATGCTTTATGCGTAACATGCTAGCTAACACGACTCATCTGATCCATGTGTGTCTGTGCAGACTGGTGGGACCCTGTCAGCTGAGAAGCAGCCCCAGTGATCCCCAGCCAGCTGTGCAGGCTCACAGCTGAAATAATGGTCTCTAAGGGGCTGTTGGAAAGGCTTCATGGCCAGGGGGCTTGGCACGGAGGACAGTGGGGGTCCTCTGAGGGAGATGGCTACTCACGCGTCAAGGCCTCGTTAGCCAGAGCAAAACTATGCCTCTCCCTCCCCATCCTGGTGCACTCTGCCTCCAGAGACGAGGCAAGTCGGTCCAAACAGAGCGGTTTCCCAGGACTCTTCTCTGCTCTGGAACACAGCGGGATTTAGAAAAAAAAACACCTTTGAACCACTGGGGTAGATCATAAAATTCAATGATCCATCATGAGCATAGTTTCCAATAAAATCATGTTACTAAAGACTTGTGTAACATGTGACTTGCTGTGCTTTCATTGGCAGTTGGTGACTTAATAAACAATACTGTACGTAACACACACACACACACAACACACACACACACCACACAAACACAACACACACACACACACACACACACACAGCAGATGATGCTTTAAGGGAGTTACTGATATTCTTTCCTAACACTCTTATACATGTTAAATGCCTTACCCAACCCTGACCTTAACCAATGAAACAGAAACATTTACGTTTGCTTGTGTGAATGGATCTGGAGAAAACAAACTGGGGAAACTAGTTATAAATCTGAGTTGGTCTCAAACATTTCAGAGGTCAGACCACAAAACAAACACACACACACACACACACACAACACCACACAACACACACACACACACACACACACACACACACACACACACCACCACATACACACCACACACACACACAAACACACACACACAGACCTAAGCGAAACCAGCTCCGCGTGAGCCACAGGCTTCGGTCACAGAGTTTAGTTTGACACCAGAGCAGCCCTGGCTTGGCCAGCTCCTCCGTCATGGTAGCTCTCTTTAGGGCTGTGGTCTGTGTCTTAAGCTGCTTCCTGCACGCACACAGCTCCTCTGAAACAGTCTGCATCTCCCTGTTGACCTGGAGACCAATGGGAAAAAAAAATGTCATCAAGTAATTATTTATACTTTTGCTTCAAGCTGACACAATTAAGACTTTACAGTAAATTATTACATGCACTTCATATCTATAGTGCTAATAGCAGTGGAGCACATTTTTCACGAGTAGGAGTACATCAAAAGGAACATGGTTGGTATTGTGAAAATGAACCACCAAACCTCTACATTTTATGCAACACATTTGCTAAACTCACACTGAACTCTACATATTCTTGTTGTTGCTGTTATGAAGCATAATTACACAACTTTAGCAAGCATGCCAGTGTATAGGAACTGCAGGCATAATAAATGCCCCACCTGAAGCAAACAAAAATTATTAGTGGGTTTTTATTTTTTTCCCAGTTACCACTAATTACAATGACACACACAGGACCTATATCTAGCAGGAAAATAATGAAACAGCGTGTGATGCGGAACTTCCTAAATTCATTCAGCACTTACTAAACTCCAAAACAAATATTGTCTGGAAGTAGTGAGAGAGCTTTGGGATTAATCTTTAGAAATTCACTGATTCAGCAGGTAATTAAAATGGAAATTGTACTTGAATACAAACATGATAAAGTTGCAAATGGCTTCAAACATCAGAGTAAAAACATAACCTGAAGCATTGGCAGTGTCATTTACAAGAATGTTTCAACATTTTGGGAATACACATTTGCTTCTTGCTGAGTGTTAGAAGATCTAGCACTCTAATGTGTACGCTAAATATGAAGCTGGAGCCAGCAGAGGATTAGCTTAGTTAGCATTAAGATGGAAGCAGGGCAGGCAGCTAGCCTGGTTCAGACTATCTCAATCTCATCAATTAACAGTGGTTTCTTTGTTACTTTACTCGTACCACAGTGTAGAAACAATAATTTGTGATTTTAAAGGGTTATATAAGGAACTATTTTTGGCCTGGCGGTGTCTCTGCTGCCTGGCACCTCCCTGTGACAACAAGACTGCACGGGCCTAGCCAGAATAGTTCCAGCATGTAACCTCTCATAAACCACAACCTGTCCTCTTTAGATCACTGTTTGTGAACAGTTAACAAAAAAAAGTATGACTGTGAATTAGTGAGCTTTAAGCTGCTGTTGATCTTTTATGCCAAGCTACACAACCTGCTGTGGTTGTTCATATTAGCATACAGACATGACAGTGGTCGCTACCTTTTCATGGAACTCTCAGTAACCAAGTAATTAGCTTTTTTACTACAATGACTACTTATTCATTAATTGGTTAATCTTCAGGTTTGATCAAACAATGACAAAGTTCTCTTCTGAACAGAAAAGCTTACTGTAAACTGTATTTCTCTGGCCAGTTACTACCACACCATTACACAATGACTGAGTCTATAATGGCCCTGCAACTTTAATATTACACTGCAACCAATTGTTTGAAAAGCAACAATCACTGCAATTGTTTTGAACGTAACAAAATGAACCCACATTAAATAATATAACAATGATGTAAATGTAAATACAAAGACACCAGGTAATAGATGTGAGTCGACCCAATAAGGGGAGGAAGCATGAGCCTAATGCAATGGAGGCCACTCCAGGGCTTTTTTATACACAGGTGATTTATTTTTACAGATAAGTTATCTCAAATGTTGGATGGATTAGTCAAATGTGTTTAGATTTGGTATATTCTAGCCGAGATCAAAGCGGGATATATAAATTTCACATTGAGAACAGATAGAAAACAGGAGAGGATTCTTTTCATTCTTGGGAAGACATACAGATATCTGAATCTGCTAGGGAAGAATGGGAATACTTTAGGTGTTAATTTATTGGGCTTTCTTTCTTCTTTTCTAGTTCACATTGATCATAAACACAGAGTGAGGCTAAACTGCTGTCCATCTCCCGTTTGACAGGAAAGAAAAAAAAAGCAGATGTGTCAAGTACCTCAAATACATTTTAATGTGACAACAAGCTCCATGGACCTGTTGAATAATATCAACATAGGGAGGATAGAGGCTAAAGTTGTGGAATGGCCGGGGGTCTCTGACCTGGAGTGCCGCTCTAGGGCCTGAGCATTCTCCGTCTGCAGCAGTCTCAGCTCTGTTTCTAGCCTTCTGGCAGAGATCCTGCAAGTGGCTGTGGGACTCTCCCGGGCTTGTTTCTCAGCGAGCATATCATCATCTCTTGTTGCACCCATGCTGTCTCCTCTCTGGCTGCGGTCCGCTCCATTTAGTTCCCGTCTACATTACCAAGCTCTGTCTTCTCACCTTCTGTCTGGAAGGGAAACTAGAATATTTTACTCTGTTCTGTTTTAAAATCTGCCTTCAATTGAAGTTACGGCAACTACACAGCTACTGACCTGCACAGAATACGATTAAGTTCCACCTTGTCTTTGGCTACAACTCGCTCAGCGCTGCCATTTTAGCAAGAGAATCTTTTAGGGTTGCCCTCCTGATTCTGCAGTTTGGTGAGGACTGACTCATGTGCAGCAATCTGCGACTCCATCTGGAGGAATACATATTAGAAAGATGTATAACCCTCAGGATAATCCAGTATTACAGATAATGCTACCTGTTACAGACCAAGCCGTCTACCTTGCTGAGAGCCAGAGCAAGGCTGGCCTTATCTTCCTCCAACACCTCCTTCTGCAGAGTGATTTGACTCAGAGCCTCCTCCACTGTTACAAGCTCCCTACGCAGATCTGAGTGCTTTCCTTCAAGTTCCTCCAGACTCCTCTCACTGAAACACATCATTTATTTCACATATATGACTCTATCACATTGTTTGTTTGTCTCACCACAACCACGCAGATAATTATATAACCAAAATCCCTTAACAGCAATCCATCTCCACTGTAAGAAGGAGAATGTTGGTGCCAAACGCCAGAACTCTGAGGGAGTTACTTTTTTGTTGTATCGCATGTCCTACTCCAATTCTCAGCTAATCACATTTTTTTAAGCAAAGAAACCCTAAAGAAGGGAAAAATGGTTTCCTCTTGCATGAGTGCAGTAATGCATGTAAATCATTTACATTTTCATCAAATCTGATCATCTGGGTGCATTGCCGATCGGAAAACGACACGTGTTACTGATCGAACTGTAACAAGCAGAGCTGTTGAAAACAATCACGGGTGACGGATGTGTTGTGAACGGTCATTCTCCCTTGCTTGTGCTGTACCCTCTTTGGGCCTCTGTGCGCTGGCGTGTCAGCTGTATCTCAGATCCTCTCTCTGCTGTTTCAGGAGGTCCCGCTGTCTCTGGATTCCAGATGAACCTCGCAGTACCTCCCAGCTCGGCATGATGGGAGTCTGCCTTCTGCTGCAGACCTGACAGCAGCTTCTCCAGTGCCCTTCTCACTGTGGTACACAGCAGTAGAGAAAGGCAGAGGGAAAGAAATAGAGAGAGAGATATGTTAAAGGTCAGTTTTTGCACAATGATCATAATTTTTATAATAATTGATTTTTCTAAAATCTATATCAACAAAGCACATGGCAGCAATAAAACACTTCTTGTATAATGTGAACAAATATTGTTTTTGGTCACGTTTCAAAACATTAACATGTTCGTAATGTGTGGTGAGATAGATTTACTTAATTACACATTAAAACAAACTATAATAATTGTCATCATCATTGGAACATGATTTTTCCAAAAACACATTTGAGCCTATGGCACTTTCCAAGTAGCAATGAACTAGAAACATATGAAACCACAATACACAGCTGTGCAACTAAGCAAACTACTTTTATCTACAGTCTTCATGGAGATAGTGATCAGGTGTGTACCTGGAGATAAGCTCCAGTGAGCAGCGATATCTGTTGCTGTCTCTGAGCTTTCCTCCAGAGCTGTTTTAGCCTCGTGACTTTCCCTCCTTACTTCCTGGATCTTCTGCTCTAGTCTCTCATCTCAGTGTCCCTCTCCTGCAGGGATTCACGCAGTGTCTCCACTTGCTCCAGGGCAGCATCCAGACGCCCACGCAGGTCCTGTGCATGGGTGCATTGATTGTGGTGTGTAGGTAAGAAAGTAGTTCACATTATCTCATCCATATAAACAGTGGTTCTCCACATTTCTGACTTGTGATCTCTTAAATTAAGCTATATCTACTCATTAACGGTTATTACCTTTATGTGTAGATGGGCGTTCAACCACAGAATTATTTTTCTTTCTTGTATTGTCTCATTTAGGCTGAGGACCCTATCTTGCACCGCGCAGCACGGCACAAAGCCTTCGCAAAGCCTGACGCAAATGTCTTTGCTATTAAGACCGTCCTGCGCCCATCTTTGTGCCCATGGGCGGGCTGGTTTTTTCAGGGAGGTGTGTTAGGCGGTGATTCTGGCGTATTTCTATCTTGAGGCAGCGGGAAGTGATCGCGACATTGACCAACAATGACAACAAAAACCTGGTCTAAAGTCAATAGTGCATAGTATTTCATTGTCATTTTAACAGAGCATTAGTAAAAAGTGCTAGTCTTATACACAGCAGCATAGCGTGCGCATATTATGCTTGTTACACACACACAGGGCAGTGAGCAGTTCACAAGCAGGTACAAGATTACACATATAAACATTATGGTGCAAATCCGCCATCAAATGGTACAAATACGCCTGGCTTTTAAAAGGAATGGGTGATGACCTCTGATTGATGTATTGCAGTTACGCCCTTAACACACCCAAAATTAATAAAGACACTAAGTACAACCATTTTGAACCATGCGCCCGGAGTATGGAGCCTTTTTTCCACCATCAACTAGCATTTTTAAACATACCTACGCAGACTCTTCACGCGTGTGCACTTAGATCGTTAAAATAGGGCCCTCAAGGTGAAGGAATATTGTCACCAAAAGGACTACAAATTTAAGAAAGGTCTGGAAAAACACACACAAAAAACCCTATATATAACATTTTTGTGACCTCTCAGATTTCTTTTGAGTTTCCACCTCAGGTTGGATTGATTGATTGATTGATTGATATATTTATTTCGAACATGCAAGAGAAGTGTATACAAATAAAAAATAATAAAAGAAATAAAACAAAAAAATGGAGAGAAACATAACAAACAAAGTATCCTTCTTAACTCTATTCATGTGCGAAAAGGAGTGAGAAGAAGTAAAACTTAGCTTAAAAACCCTCAGGTTGGAAGCAACCTTTCTAAAACATCTACAATGAAGAAAGTTTTGTTTGGACTGTGTTTGTTTCTGGTGCTTGGCACAAAACTCTGCACAGCCATCAGGGAGTGTTCCTCAGAGGAGAGTCCATGAAGAGGTGAAGAGGATGCACTTTCAGAGCTACTGTTGCCATCACCCCACCACCAACAATCTGTGAATGGAGAAAAAAATCTTCTTGTATGCTAACCTAATGCATGATTTAGCTCAGTGAGTTGTTTTGTTCTGACCTGGTGACTTGATACAAAATCTTTTGGTGGGCCTGGATCTCAGTGTGTAGGACCTCCATCTCTCCTTTATCCTCTGTTTCCTTGTCTCCTGAGCAGGAAACCATTAAGGTAAGATAAGATGCACACACACACACACAAGCCTAACATTCCCCAGACTGCAGCTCTCTAGACAAGGAAGTTGTGGAGTTTATCAAATTTGAGTTCCAGACCACAGCCGTTTTAACCCCCTAACCACCTCCCAGGCATAATTACAAAGGTCCCACCATCCTGTCCAGACTGATCTGCATGGCCTTGAGGCTGGAATCCTTCTCACTGTTCTGGCTGCGGAGGTACTTCACGTGTCAGTCAGCTCCAGGATTCTGTATACATCATATGCATGGAAAAGACAGAACAAAATCTCACACACACACAGGCAGTTCTTGAGACATCGAAGATATAAGAATGACATGCACTCCTCCTCTTCTAGACCATCAACACTATCATGTTCTCTGCATAGAATAATGGGATTAAGAATGACTTCTGATGAAATCAAAAGCCAGCCAAGATTCAGAATACAGAGCACTGACATCCCTGCAGTTCTCTGACTGAGTGCAAAAGCTAGTAGTCACTGAAATAGCTTGTTGTGCAGGACTTTAATATCAAAGCCCATGTTAAATTCGGGTTCCATATAAAGGATAACATTTGGCTTTCCTTTCAATCAAACGAGTGCACTGTAGATGACCTCACTCCAAGAACTTCTATTTCAGTTTATGATGCTTTCTTGTTCTCGACAGTCCTGGTCAGCTAGACCACGTCAGAGACTGTAGACAAAACGGTGTAAGGCTTGTCAGTCCTAGGTTTAGGGGCTTACTTTAATGTTGTAATTGAACAATTGCTTCATTAAACTATTATGTCCCTATTCATGGTGATACATGTACTAACTTTTGACAGTTAAGTTAAAGGATGAGTTGCTTAAATTAGCATTGAAACCAGATCCTGCGGCCCTAAACAAATGCAGCTTTATCTCATGTCATGGCTGTCACTTTAAAAGACGAAGGAGAATTCTTTATAATATACAGACCTAGAGACTTTGAAAATGACCTTACCTGGAGTTAAGGTCAACTTTCTCGGCATCCCAGCGACCCTGAAGCTGCATGGCCTCCTTCAGTTTGTCCTTCAGCTGCCTCTCCAGTGCTGACATCTCCACACCACTAGAGGTACTCTCCTGTGTAACTCTGACCTCTAATTCATGCAGAACATTCAGCTGCCGGCTGGCAGCAACACACTCCCACGCATATCAGACAATGTCCTGTTAAAAGATAATGTCTATCAAGATTCACAGAACAATGACATATGAAAGATCAAAAAGGTAAGGAACATGACATGCTGTTTTTGTTCATACAGTGTGAGCCATCAGTCTAGCTAAAAATGCTCTGTTTATATTTGAAATGGTTGAATGTCTGTAATGGTTAAAGGTGCCCTGCCAAGAAAACCTTTTTTACTTGCATTTATAAAATGTGTGAGGGGCATATGTGTGTGTGTTATGTGGTGAATGTGAAGATTGAACTGCTACCTCCTCCGTCAGCTCTAATCACTAAAAAGAAATAAGAAAGAGAAATCAGGCCAATCACAACAGCTGGTCAGTCTCATGTCATATTGCCTGAGCTCATTACTATTCATGAGCTCGCCCAGTCGTGCTGGTTAAAGGATACTGATAGCCAGGCTCTCATGGCTAGCTGTTAACCAATTAGAGTCAAGCAGCTTAGCTGGTTAAATATTAATGAGAACTGGCCCAAATGGAAATGAGTCTTCCTGCAGGCTTTCTATACAATGCTAGAATGGCTTGAAATAACGTAACCAAGGCATTTTTCCATACAAAATGTTACAGAGTCCATGGAACTTCGACTTACCACAAAGTAATGAATAATTGTGGCAGGGCACTTGAAGCTCTAGGATCAGCTCTCACTTTGAAGTGTCTTAGTTTAAAGCCATGTTGCAAGTTAACCACCACTGTTGATTATGGGTACAAAAAACACTCAAGATATGTATATCATTTTTAAAAATGTCTCCAAATAGTTTAAAAGTTAGTTTTTGGTCATTTTGGTATTCGCGGGTTTATGGAGTCAATTCAGCGATGAGTCACAGGAGGGAGTTAAGTCTCAGCCTGGCACTAGAACTACGGTGACTGACTGGGATGAGGAAGAGGAGGAGGAGGAGGAGGAGAGGAGAGGAGAGGAGGAGAGAGGAAGGCCAGCAGCCGAATTACGAACCTGACAGACGTGAGAGGGCAAATGGGAATTGTCAAGATTGGGGGAAGTCTCCTTCATTATCTCCTTTATTTAGCAACGCAGCAGAGCATGCAATGACTTACTTTACGGTCAGTGAATAGCACCAAGTGAACGTCAACGTTTCTTTCTATCTAGTGACAGGATCATGTCGTTAGTTCAGATAAGTACTGGTACACTTATCTAGATATAGGAATAGAAGGCATCCCAGAGTGTTTTTTCTAAGCGTTTACATCTTCCTCGGTGAAACATGTCGCTGTTTGGCCGGTGCGTGTGTGTGGCGGCAAAGCTGCGGTGGAGAGCGGGTGGTGTAGGGGACTGAACCTCCGGTCGGGAAGCTCGCCCCGCGATCAGCTGATCTGACGATGCCTAAATCCGTTTGTGACATTTCAGACCTGATCATGGTCCCCCCCAAAACATTAAAGTTTGGTTAAACAACAATGAACAGAGTGAAATTTAACATATGTTTTTTTTTATTTGAGAAAAAAAATCACTTTAAAATAAATCCATATGGACGTTTTTAAGGAAGGAGCAGGTTGGAGCAAAATCAATATTTTACGGATTACGATTAGCTGAGAACTCCCTAAAACATGTTCACATTATACTCAACGGTACTCGTATTTGTACAGCGTTGCATCCTTAAAAAGTTTTTTTAAAGCTTGTCCGAGTCCGTTGTCTGTGAGGTTGAAACATCCACACCAGTCCTGGCTTTGGATGAATCATGGAGCTCAGACTCTTAAACTGAGAATCTGAACTTTATTCCCCCGGTCTACAGACTGCTCGCCGCAGATGGAGCTCGGCTTCCACACCGACTCGTGGTAGGACGCGTCCCTCCAGGCCGCTGTGTGGTAGGACGCGTCCCTCCAGGCCGCTGTGTGGTAGGACACGTCCCTCCAGGCCGCGCACACTCGGGCTACTCTTTATTTAACGTAACGTCATGAATGAAATGGATAATGTCCAGGATCTCCGGGAAAAGAACCGATATGAGTGTGTCCATTTCAAACATCACTGCAGGTTGATTGTGGGCGACAACGCTGTCGTGGTTAGCTTACCGAAACTCTACTGCCAAAGTTGGTGGCTAGCTACGCGACGTTAGCTATATCCGCTAGCATCCGTATAGGCTAACTACTGCCAGTTAGCTTTGTGTGTAACGTAAGAAAAGCCCACCCATCTCGTAGGAGCGAAGCTTACTATTTCATTAAATACAGTTATGGTACAAAAGATGCACTAATGCCACATGTATGAAGTTGACAACATGGACGGATACATAGTTAACACCAAAGGCAGTCGTGTTTAGTTACCTAGCAGGCTAGGCTAACGCTGTTGTGCTAACGTCCGGCTGCGTAGCGTTAGCTAGCGGTTTAAACTTGTGAAAAGCCGAACAAAATCCCCGTCTAAGCTGTGTTTCACTTTCCCTCCAATATTATTATAGATATAATTAAGTCACATGGACTCGGTCGAGACCATAGACTGTTAATATTAAAAGACCAGAAGCCACATCAGGCCAGACCAGTGGTAAATACAACGAAGGCTGCTCTGTTTGCTCCCCAACGTGACGTCATGCAATGCATTGTGGGGGAAAGAAGGTAACACTGTAAAATGGTGCCTACTTTTCGTATTATATTCAGTTTTGCGATATCCTACACTATCAAATACAATTGATAACAGTTCAAATATTAACTACCAACAAGCAAATTGCACAAATTCGTTGCAAAATTAAACCTGCAACATGGGCTTTAAATGACAGTACTGTGTACAGCTGTCTTTGAGCTGAGCAATCATTATAAAAGCAAATTACTCTTCAGTTGTGCTCACAGTTCAACATGATAGAAGCCATGTCTTACTGGGCTCAAGCTTTGTCTGATGGATGATTTCAACAGTGAGGCTAGACACCTTAAGCCATCTGTCCCCCCGGTAAGGAAACAATGAGCATGGGGCCTGGAGACCCTGTTGACCTGTTCCACTTTTATCCTTGGCTGAGAGAGATGGATTGTGGTTGCAGTCCTGAGTGTGAGACATGGGGGTTCTTGTGGAATTATGAGTTGCTGGAGGGATTCTGGCAGTGTGCCACACTCACCTGTCAGTGAAAGTCCTGAGCTGGGTGAAAGTGTTCCGCAAGGAAGCAGCCTGGCGCCACAGTGTTCTGACACGAGCCTGTTCACGACACAGTCGGGAGGCAAACGTCTGCAGAGAGAAGCGGACAACATAGGGCTAGAGACTGAAGAATGGGTGGTAAGAGTTGCTTATAGCAAATTATGGCACCCATTTTTACTGTGATCCCAAACAGATGCAATACTGGAACTGCTGGACTCACACTGGCATACAAATAATTGGATTTCCCTGAATCAACAGATGTATCCCATTTACAGCACGAATGCCAGATTGTTTGCACAAAATGTTCCTCCCCCTTAGCAGTTGGAATGTTTTCACAGGAAACAACAACTCAAAAATCATAGCAATGAAATGAACAGGGAATGAGAATGAATTGTGAAAACTGGCTATGAATGGAATTCCTACCCTATGTGAACTCAAAAGGAGTTTATTTGCACAATCTCTGTGCAGACAGGAATAAACTTGAGTTGTCACAGTTGCTTTTCTGACTCAAGCACTTGTGATTCCTCTCACCTCTTGCTCTCTGCGCAGACGGGTATCACACAAGTCAACATCCTCGCGGGCCTTCCACAAGCTCTCCGTTAGCCCCTGGTTGACTGTGCCTGCCTGGTCCAGTTGTTCCCGCAGCATAGAGTTGACTTGGCTGAGGCTGGCACACCTGTAAATAGGAAGCGTTATGACACTGAGAGACTATTTGGCATTTCTCCACCAAACGACTGTCATGACACACTCCTTTAACCTCTCCACAGTACCCAAACTCATTCATATAACCAACATATCACTCTTAGATCTGGAGCCATTAGATCCACCGTTGCTAACCACACTTACAGGGTGAACATGTGAGACATTTTTTTAAAATCTGTGTTAACTTAGGTTACATTTTTTTTTACAAAAATGTTTACATCATTCTCACACTAAAAACACACCCTATCACAGTAAAGCATGCCATATTGTTATGTTTGGTTATCTGTCTGAGAGAAAGCCAAGCCCATGTTTGCATGTACAGTATGGGATGATATTGTGTTTAAAGGAAACTGATACGCAGTAATCCTAATAATAAGCAAAAAAATAGCGGTGGTTGTAGACTTACATTGCATCTCTACATTGCACTTACATTACAAAGTGCTTAAGTGGATAAAACCTGGTAACTCTGCAGTTAATGATATTTTAGGTAGTAAAAAGGATCAGGTCTCTGCCATGGGCATTTCAAATAAAGTCCCATAACTATATAAATCATGGGGCATTAAAACCTGGCTTCAGCTGCAGAGGTTGGCCCACACTTAATGTGAAGCATCATTAAAATGCTTTGGAGAAGAGAGACAACATAGTCCCACTAATTTTCTGTCTTCTCCCTGCAGCTGGGGCAGGGGCAAACAGCAGGAGAGCTCAAGGATTGATTTCTGCTTCTCAACAAGAAACAAAAAAGCAAAACAGCTTTATCCATGAATGTATTGCTCAAAGTTTGTATCCAATAAACAACTCCCTGCTGCTGTAGATGGATGTCTGGATTTCAAACTTGGTGCACTTTGTGTACTTTAAAAAACAAAACAAATATGTATTGCTTGTATGACTACAGAAGCTGACACGTTTCTCTATTGGCTGGATGGCCTGGCTACCTGCACTGCATGGTATCTATCACTCACCTCTTCTGCTCCTCCTCCAGCTGAGCAGACTTATTCTGGATAGCCATGTTGAGATCCTGCTCTGTCCGCTGCTGACGCTGGGCTGAGTCTAGGTGGGCCTGCAGCTGAACACACACAAACACACACACACACACACACACACACACACA
>NC_045741.1:25256296-25257354 GCF_008692095.1 Etheostoma spectabile
CATACACACACACACACACACACACACACACACACACAGAACAAACATGAGTTTAACATTAACATTGTTTTGAATTATTGTGTAAACATTGATACATATTGACATTGTAATAATGCTGACTGGTCTCTGGAGGACCCTAGCAAGCCCTTTAGACTTTGGACTTGAATATTCATATCTAAGCATAACTGATTCAGTCTGGACGTACCAACAATCTCATCTTCTCAGACTCTGATGTCTTGTCTAGCACCTGCTCTTCTAGCTCCCCACACCTCTTCTTGTACTGAAGAACCTTGTATAAAACCAACATAAGATGCACAATTGAGCAAAAGTAACTTTTATTTTTAAAAATGCGTGAATCGTGGGTCTTTTTTTTTTGGTCACCTTGGTCTGTAGCTTCTGAACAAGTTGGGCTTGTCTCTGCTGGGCCTCCTGGTATGACCGCAGTTTTTGCCTGTATGCTCTCTCCTTGATCTGCAACTGCAGGGATCCTGGTGATACACTGTCCTGGTCTGCGTCCAGCATCAGCATCTGATCGAGCTGGATGAAGTGGCAACAAATGAGCATTTAGCAAGTATGACAATGTGACAGGATATTGCACATTACAATACATAGTAAACACACACACTCTGCACTAAATTATACGTTCAACAGATACATTTGTATAATCTAATGCAATCCTGTCTCTTAGAAATATACTTTCCCATACAACTAAACTGCATTCTCAATTATGTCTCGAAGGAAAAGTATTTTTCCAGCGATGGGCGCATGTTGTGAAATGGTTGCTGTTTTAACCACGTGGTTAATGTTGTGAATTTAAACTACTAAAACAAACTACACAATTCTGTTTAGAAAAAGATGATGGTTTGGGTTAAACAAAGGTATGCATGTTATGAAATTTAAGCTACATACAAAAGTTAAGTACGTTACGTACAGTGGCTTGAGAAAGTTTACACACCCATGCTTAAGTTGATTAAAAAGAGAAACAAAAAACATCCTGTGGAAATTGATCTTAATGCCTTAACTCACAAAATTTAGGAAAATCCTACCTTTTAAGGACA
>NC_045741.1:25257364-25260723 GCF_008692095.1 Etheostoma spectabile
TTGTGAATGAATAATGTATTGTAAATAAATAAAATACAGGGGGCATAAGTAAACACACCCCTATGTTAAATTCCCATAGAAGGCACATTTTTATTTTTAAAGGCCAGTTATTTCATGGATCAGGATACTATGCATCCTGATAAAGTTCCCTTGGCCTTTGGAATTAAAATAGCCCCCCCCCCCCATCATCACATACCCTTCACCATACCTAGAGATTGGCATGATGGTATTTCAGTTAGCTTAATAGCTGGTTTGATTTGCATTGAGAGATGATCTTATTTATGGAAAGGTCCCCATGCCAATCTCTAGGCAGGACACGAACAGCGGCCTCCTGGGTGAAAATCCTTTGACTGTTTGAACAACTAATCCACAGACCTTCTATCCACGCTGACTATGATTAGAAACATATTTAATTGATCCAGGACAAAATATGTTTTCCTAGAAATATAATTAATGCAGTTTCATTGTATTGGAAGGTAATTTGTATGCAATCCATTGCAACAACCCTGAAATAAATCTTAAAGCTTATTCTGCTTCATGGAGCTGTGACATTGTCATTTTTGTGGCAGTTGTGGTGTTATTGTACTGGGTTGCATTATACTGAACTGTGTGTCCACTGCACCTTTCACAAAGATTTAATGCACAGTAAGTCGGCAACTTGAACGTCTCCATAGAAAAACTGGTCTCACTATTCACAAAGAAATGTACAACAACCACAATCCTACGTTACAAGGACTCATTGCCAGCACCAAATCCCACTACTACTCCCACAATAATCACGGCCAACAAAGGAAACTCCAAGTCACTGTTCTCCTTACTTAACAAGGTCACCCACCCCCTGACTCTCTCCCTCCCCATTTGTACACTACCTCCTTCTGCACTCGTAAGGTCCTTTTTCACAGAAAAAATCAAAACATCCACCAGCATCTTGGATCAATCCCTCACCTCAGCATCTCAGATAACCTTCATTCTCCACACACTCATTCTCCTCCTTCCGTCTCCCCACTATTTCAGAAATCACAGAACCTCACCCGGAATTCCAAGCCATCTACTTGTAAACTGATCCTCCCCCCCCACTTGTTAAAGCCTGTCTTCCCTCCCTTGTCCCCCTCATCTCTGCTATCATCCACTCCTCCCTTACCACTGGAACCGTCCCTACATCCTTCAAACTGCTGCCATCACCCCTATTTTGAAAAAACCTGGTGCCGACCCATCCAACTTCAACAACTTCCGTCCTATTTCCATATCTTCCCTTCCTCTCCAAAATTCTTGAAAAAACAGTTGCCTCTCAACTCCATTCTCACCTATCCCACAATAACCTGTATAACAGTTCCCGTCCGGTTCCCGCCCCCTCCATAGCACTGAAACAGACACTCATCAAAATCACCAACGACCTCCTCATGGCAGCTGATTCTGGACTCCTCCCATCCTCCTCTCCTCGACCTGAGTGCAGCATTTGACACCATCTGTCACACCACCCCCTCAATAGGCTTCTTCCATTGGCATCACCCACCACTCCGTTAGACTGGTTCACATCTTACCTCCTGGTCGCACACAGTTCATTCAACTCAGTCCTGTGAATCCATTCCCTCCTCCGTCACTTCGGTGTGCCCCAGGGCTCTGTTTTGGGGCCCCTACTCTCTCATTTACCGCTTCCCCCCTCGGCAATATCTTCCGCAAATTTAACATTCACTTCCACTGTTACGCCGATGACACCCAGCTCTACCTCTCCACCAAACCCTCGTCCACTCTCCCGCCCACCTCCCTTACGGATTGCATCTCTGAAATAAAAATCTGGCTCACCCAAAACTTCCTCAAATTAAACAGTAATAAAACCGAGGTTCTCCTCATTGGCACCAAAGCCACTCTTTCCAAAACAGACGGTTTTTCTCTCACAATTGACAACCGCTCCGTCTCACCCTCCCCCAAGGTTAAGAGTCTGGGTGTCATCCTTGACAGCACATTATCCTTTCAACCCCATGTCAATAACATTACCCGGTCTGCCTACTTCCACCTACGTAACATCAATCGCCTCCGCCCCTCCCTTACCCCCCACACTGCTGCAATTCTTGTCCACAGTCTCGTCACTTCCCGTCTCGATTTTTGCAACTCTCTCCTCTTCGGTCTCGCTCACAAATCCCTCCACAAACTTCAATTGGTCCAGAATTCAGCTGCCCGCATCATAACTCGAACCCCCTCCATCCACCACATCACTCCTGTCCTCCAACAGCTCCACTGGCTCCCGGTCCAGTTCCGTATCAAATTCAAAATCCTTCTATTAGCATTCAAGGCCATCCACAACCTCGCCCCCCCATATTTGTCTGATCTCCTCCAGCGTCCCACTCCCTTCCGCTCCCTCAGATCCTCTTCCTCCATAAACCTGTCTGTCCCCCCCGCCCGTCTCACCACCATGGGGGGCAGAGCATTTAGCCGCTCTGCTCCCCGTCTCTGGAACTCACTACCCCCCCAACTCAGAAACATTGATTCATTCCCCCATTTCAAATCACAACTAAAAACACATCTGTTTATAACTGCGTATTCCACCTAAATGTCTGTTGCTCCGCCTTTTCTGTTGTATAGTATTTGTTTTGCTGTATAGTATTTGTTTTTCTGTTGTATAGTATTTGTTTTGCTGTATAGTATTTGTTTTTCTGTTGTATAGTATTTGTTTTGCTGTTGTATAGTTTTGGTTTTGTTTTGCTGTATAGTATTTGTTTTTCTGTTGTATAGTATTTGTTTTGCTGTTGTATAGTTTTGGTTTTGTTTTGCTGTTGTATAGTATTTGTTTTGCTGTTGTATAGTATTTGTTTTGCTGTTGTATAGTATTTGTTTTGCTGTTCTTAATTTATGAATTCCCTGAGCGGCGTCCTTGAGTGTCATGAAAGGCGTCTTTAAATAAAATGTATTATTATTATTATTATTATTAAATGTGTTGTAGTGCATTACATTATATGGGTTTACTTAACAAGATGGTAACAAGGTCTATCTCATCCTAATTATCTTGTTATACCAATGATTAATGGTTGAGCTAAAGGATATATTTTCATTCAGACAAGTCATTTAGCAGTTTTGGTCAACATGTGATTGACTGAACCAATCTAGAGATCCCAAGGGCGTAACTTTGTGTTCATCATTGGCGAGGTTGAGAGCTTCACTTTTGCACAAGATTGAAATGTTGAACATCAAACACTTTACTTTCTGCATTCTTCTAGTGATTTTTTTCTGCAACAATTTGTGCCTTTTCTGCATCAATTTACGGTGCAAATGTCTTTATTTAAAGTACTTTATTTATGTAAAGGGAATTATAATATTTTTTTGGGGGGGGAGTGTTGCACTGGCCAGTTTGGATAATTGGGGGG
>NC_045741.1:25260733-25267102 GCF_008692095.1 Etheostoma spectabile
CCCCCCCCCCCCCATCCCCCTTTAAATTATGCCAATGAGAGTACACAGAATTGAGTCAGAGAGTGAGTTCCACAAATATAATTTTTGGGGAGATTTATTGCCTTTATGATAGCTTGAGAATGACAGGAAAGAATGGAGAAGGGGATGACACGGAGCTAAGGGCCACAGATTGGATTCAAACCTGGGCCGCTGCCAAGGACTACATGGGTCGCACAATCTACCAGGTGAGCCAGAGGTCGGCGCAACAGTGGCTGGTTTTAATGTTAGAGGGAGGGGTTACAGTATTAATGTCAGTTCATGGAATGTCCAAGCACAGTATGTTTGTATATTGGTGTTTATGCATGATTGATGTATCTGTCAACTGCATCTAAAAACAAAGACAATACAAAATTCCCTGGTCTAGAATCTCCATTCTGAAATCCAAATGTCCTGTAACCTCTCACCCTCACACAACCTAAACTCCTCCTGCATCACCCGCTCTCTATCCTGGTGCCAGACACCCTGTCCTCACTAATACAAACCACATGGCCCTAGAGCACTGCAACACACTGCGTGCCTCCAGCTGCCCTTGCCGACTTCTCATTTAAAAAGAGAGGAAGAGAGTGAGAGCGAGGGGAGCCCCCTCCCCTGCAACACACTCCAAACCACCATCCAAGCCCTTCAAATCAACCCTTCGAACTCACTCCCTCCCACCTCTCTTCTGTACCTCATCTCTTCTCTGGGTGCTTAATCTCTCCAGCAGGCTCCAAGAGAGCCAAGACAATAGTCTCACTGTTCAACACTGAACCCAGCCCCTTTGCCACCAATATTAACACATTTTCAAATGCCCTATTCAGAATGTAATACTACAAATTACACAAACATTACAAAACAGCCATCATGCACTTGGCTCTGTGCTTTTGGTGTTTTACTTTGAGAACCCAAAGAGCACAAAAACTTCTTTTACTGCCCGTTGTTGAAGTGACAGCTTTAGGGACTGAGAAGGGAGGAACAACATGGGCGGAGTGTTTGAAACTCACAGAACTGCAGCAGCTGTGTTTAAAGGGACTCCTGGAAACAGCTGTGTGTGAAGCTGTGGTGATTATGCATCTTTTCATGTATTTTGGCACAACTATAGCAATAACACTGACTTACTAACAAGCATGGACTAAATACACCTTGAATACATGGCCAAAGCACACATGGTTTATTACAGTACAGCAAATGAGCACAATCTGAATTTTGGGCCTTACGAAGGGCATCTATTTGTAAGTAATCAAACTGCTACACATGATACACTTTACACACAGTAAATCCTGGTCCTATAGTTGCAAACTGCAAACTATTAGTAAGGGCAATGTCATATCACAACCTCTAGTCTGGAACAGAGCTTTCTTTTTTTTACAATTTTTCTCACTTTGACCCTGACTTTTTGTTTTTGTCTAACTGATTAACTCGGTGCAGTCTTTCTAAAATTAAAGACATCATCAAAACATATATAACAGGGACATACCAACCTCCCTTGAGCTGGAAGGTCATGCAAATTACACAAATATTGCAGATTTGTTTCTACTGTTTAGGGGACATACATTATCTTGTATGCATTTGCCCATATACGTGTAGTTCAGTTCCAACTGTGTCACTGCTGTGGACGACGCCATCCCTAAGTTACAGTGCATTCAGTTACCAGGTGCCTAAAGGTCCCCACCCTGCCCTGTTGAGGTAGATTGTACTTTTTCCATACATAGCTCAGCTGCAGTGTGTGGGCTTCTTGCCAGCGCCTCGCCCCCACTCCACACACTACAGAGGGGACACTTTTTTTATTGTTCCTCCCCAGTCAGCTGTAAAGCAGGAGGCCGGAGGCTGCTCTGGATTAGCCATGCTCCGTGCGGGAAGCTCCCATCAGGGTGCCATAATAGTCTGTGTGGAGACTGTTGTGGAGACCCCTACATTCAGTGAACTACCCTACATCACTATCTACTCCCTTGCATCATTTAATCGCATCACCAAGTTAGTTTGAACTCATTGTTCTTCACAACACACCAATCCATTGGTGACTGTAAAAAGGCAAATAAGAGAGAGGAGTTATCCCAGTCCTTCATCTACCCCACCTCAAAGGGCTTCCAGCACTTACTAGGGGCCCAGAAGTTTGTTCACTGAACACCATTGCTATTTACGATCTGCCTAAGAGTACAATCACTCTCTAGCAGCCTCCGTGGCCCCCTAAAGTGGGATGAGCCAAATCCCAAAGTTGCACGACTCTTTGAGGTCATCTACTGCCATTTTTGCAATAATGTTCAAGATGCAATTTATACAAAAACGTTTTTTCATTTCCATGTATCTGTGTCTTGAGCTGTGCTTATGTTTCCAAGTAAATTACTTTTCAGCCTCTTACAATGTGCTTTGAATTAGCTTTTTATATTTCTTGATATGTATGATTTGTGCCACTCCTTGTATTGTCTCTTTTGATAAATATTTCAAACAACATCAAGGGATAATCTTGCTTTGATTCATCTGCCAACAAGCAACAAGAGAATCATGTCAAGGCCCTTGTGAAGGCTTTGGTGTTAGGGCCAAGACTTGCTGCTTTGCTCATGTGATAGATCAAAATCCAATCTATTTCAGTAACCAAGTTATGATTCCCATATTCTCTCACTGACCTAATGTGACAACAATTGGAAATCTGATAACTCACCAACTCATGCTACAACTGTTTTTTTTTTAATGTTATGGAATCAACAGGGTCAATTCTCTCCTCTTACAACACTGGCATATAACACTAGCATTGTGGATCAATGCCTGTTTCTCTAAAGAGAGATACAGTTCCAGGCGTATCCAGCAACTACTCCACATCCTTGGTTCTCTTTGACTCACCCAGGGCAAAATCTGGCCATGAGTGCACAGTCCAGCAAGCATGTGAAGGGTTACAGCTGCAATCGTTTTCCCTGGCTTGGCCTGGGCCCAGAGGCTTAATAAAGGGAATTAATGGAGTGCACTATCTGTCAGATTCCTAAACACAGCTGGAGCGGATGTCCATCGCCCCCAAGCTGCCCAAAAAACGTACTATCCTACTTCTACAACATACCCGTTCCCCCTTCCCCTCACATTACCCCCTGAGTGCTGACTCTGTGAAAGAGCCCCAGCTGATTGCAAAAGCTGTTTATGTATCATCACTGATGCTAATTACACAATGTAGTTTAACAAATAGGGAGAATGGAAGCGAGGAGGGGAGCTGCTGTGAGTATGTTACCATGGAGTGAACATTTTGGCTATGGGGACAGCTGCTGTGATGGCATACAGAAATACAAGTAATGTGTAAATAAAGCCAAACTAATAATACATGCTGTGCACTCACAAGCATGTGGCTGGCATTGCAGCCCTTAACACAATGCCGCTGGCAAGTACAATGCTGTAAAAAACCTACACACTAATATGCATATACCAGTCAGTCAGTTAAAGACTTCATGTTCAATTAGACACTCTGGACACATGAAAAAGAACTTAAGAGTGTGCCTAATGTTTGACTTTAAAGGCAGGTAACATGAGCAGCCTAATGTTGAAAAGGTTTAATGGAATACTTTCATCAAAAAATCCAGCACTGGGATGGGCTTTTAAGAAGATTTTCTTTGGGGAAGGTGATTAATTTTAACAATTTCATGATAGTTGAGAGAGTCAGACTTTCTGGCAGCATTCCATTTAGACTGGAGCCTAAATTAATGGGTTTGTGCCAGCAGGAAAAAACAAACTGGAAACAGAGGGTGGTAGCAGAGTAAAAGGGGACAGTAACACAATACCTTAAAACAGACTTTAACTGCTCCAACTATGTTTGACAGGGTTCTTAAGCAGAGACCTAGGGGATTCAAGATTTCAGAGGGCACTGGCAAATGGCAGTTGGTGTCAGAAATCATTCAACAAGAGTTTATCTTTATCCAACTGACTGCTACACTGCAGTATTGTGCAGCCTCTTGCTAAAGGTTCAGGCAGGAGGGTATAGACCCATCATGTTCTCCAACTTCCTGAGGCCATCCAACTCACAAAGTGGGTAAAGGTTTATCCTGGTTCATGTGCAATTTTCTGGGGTCATCAGAGATCACACTGAGTGACTTAACAGAGACACAGAGGAAGGCTTTCAGAGTCCAGGTGGGACTTCACCAGTATTGCATTAATGGACTTCTGTCAGGTCAACGAGACTTAAGGAAAGCTGGGTTTGCTATAACTAATATTGCTATAAAGTATATCATGCATTCAGTGATGGGCCTGCTTTAAGTGACATTCTGACACTATGAGTATACTATGAGTATGAATATTTGGTAGTTGGGCATCATATTTTGTATGATCTTACAAGAATACATTTCAAAGAATGCAACATGATTTCAAACTGAAAAACAAATGTTTTAGAGGAATGGTAGATATTATGGGAAATATTACCATTCACTCTCCTGCCAAGAGTTAGATGAGAACATTGATACCACACTTATGTACGGTAAATATGATGCTACCGCCAGCAGCCCGTTAGCTTAGTTTAACACAATGACTGGAAATGGGGAGAAACAGCTAGCCTGGCTTTGTCCAAAGTAATATAAAAAAACACACACACACAAAGCATCACCTCTAAGGCTCATTTGCATTATATCACATTTGTTAATGCACAGTGTAAAAATAACAAATGCCAAGGGGTTTATTTCATGGATGTTAAGTAAGAACTGGATACAGCGTTTGAGGTGGAGCCCCGGTTACTCCTTCCTAATCAGCGCTGCTTCCGCAATGTGCGGCCCATAGAGCAGGCGCACTGGAGACCTCAGCCCGGCCAAGCGGGCTAAATGATTTAATCAAGCAGCTCTTCTAGACTTTACAAACTTTATCAGACTGAATGGATTCTGATGTGTAACGAGTTCTTTCCGAGAGTTGTGACGATCAAAACAATTTACCAACTCATTTGCAGATATCTCTTTTGCCATTTAAGTCTATGGAAAAAAGTATTTTTGGGCCAAAGGGACATCAACATGATGGACCAGGAGTTGCAATTCCACCATTTGGCCACAATGTTCAATGTGCTTCAAAGCCTGGAGCCCTTTCTAGGGACCTGCTTAAATTTCAGGACTATTTCTTGGCTGTAAGAAGTGACTTCCTGGAGTCTTGTTGTCAATGTTAGGTTGCCAAGCAACCAGCAGAGACTCCATTGTCACCGAATCTGCTGTAATGTTGCTGGAAAAATTAAAGCACATTGATAGATTAACATCTTCCTGTAGCTCACTTTAAGGTTTCTTTGTCATTGGCTGAATAGGGCAGGACTGGTTTATATGGCTCACATCAATATTAATAAGTATCATTTTCTCATTCTTTCTTTCTTCTCATTCTTTCTCATTTATTATGTTTTAATATTTTCCACTTGTATGTTCATTGCAACCAAATCTCATCACATATAAAAGAAAAACTAGAAGAACTCAATAAGTAATTTAGTTAACATCACTTGAAATATGTTGGAATTATTAATTTCATCATTATATGACACCACTAAGTGCCAATTAACCATTATATTGAATCATTGCCTGTTGCTTTATCAAGAGCAGGTGAGACATTATGTTACAAGCCTCAAAATATGCTGACTAATTAAACAGATCATACTGTATGTGATATATTTAGTTATACGATCCCCTCGCCAGTAAATGTTGAGAAAGTTCTATACTGGTTGTATATTTGGCTCTAGGGCATCGATTAGCACACTGCATTAACATCACAGCAAAGCTGGCAAACAATCATGCTGTTCTGTACCGAAAAAATAGCCAGGACCTTTCAATGGAAGAGACGAGTCACAACAGGAGTCTTGTAGTGTACCCCTTGACTTGGGGGCAATATCAGAAAAACATTCAGCTGTAATGTGAGCATCAAATATCAGTAACACTAGCTTGTGTTGTTTCTGTTTAGGGTCTTGTCAGATATCTAAAAATATCAACAAAATAAATATGCTGTATATATATATCTGCCAAGCTAATGAAGTTATATTTAGAGCCTTGGTTTTAAAAAAAGTTCCAAGGGTAAGGCGAGCAGTGGGAATTCATTAGATTTAAACGGCAGAATGAGGGCAGTGTTATCACAAATGGCTGCTTTGTGCACCATGAAAAATGAGCTTTTTCTCTGACAGTCTCCAGGGAGGAGGCCAGTGACCTTCACAATTTCCCCCAAAAACAGCAGTAGCTAAATGGACGGGCAACCATGGGAGGCTATGAAGGGAGACGCCGGTCCTCAGAAGCACAGGGGGTCTGAGTCTACTTAAACAGACCACAAGGAAGCCCTTCATGAACCACCCTCCACTCTCTTATTTGCATTTACAAACACATACACACCCGCATGCACGCACACAGACACAGACAGAGACACACACACACACAC
>NC_045741.1:25267112-25276685 GCF_008692095.1 Etheostoma spectabile
ACACACACACACACAGTTAATGCTTATACGGCACTTTCTGTAATATGGAAACTGTAATTCTACAGCAGTTAATTAAAGAAATATGCATGACATAAATATGTGCTTGTGCCAAGTTACATTAATTAAATCGTGAGTATTTAAAATTCCAAACTTTTTCCCCCATCAGTTTTTACTACAGTACATGCAAACCTATTACACTGTTTGTTTGTTCAGCCCCAAAAGGCTTTCCCTGCTGGAAAAAGCAGTAGTACACTGAAGTTTACTGTAACCATATTCCATCTCAAACACTTTTTGCAGTCAATGCTCTAGTGTGGCTGACCTTCTTAATCTCATCTCCAAACAAAACTTCACAAATTGACCATTGACAGCATTACATGCACCAGCTCCTGTAATAGCTGCATTGACATCTTATGTGATAAACAATGTTAGCCAATGCAGTCTTAGCTAGGAGACACAGCTAGGTTGGGAAATGGTAAACACTTGGAAAAAGGGTTTATAGATACCATTTGAATAGGTGGGACTGAGTCATCATCATGGTTACATATGTTAACTTAGACATTATGATGTTCATGAGAAGGGTACATTTTATGGATATTGCTGTTCAAATCACAAGTAATTATATGATAATTTGTATCAGCTGTACTGACCTAGATGATATCCCCTGTGCATCCCAATTGGCCTGTATTCTTTCATTTTTGATTCGTTTTTTTGCCTTTCAGTTACAGAACAAACATTCTACTAGAATAGCACAGGTACAACGAATGCTACCAATCTAAATAATGTTCTACAGCTTGACCTTGACCTTAAACTCTGTTGCTGCCCTATGTCACTCATACCCTGTCTGTGAGACTGGCCTGTTTGACTAGCAGCTGGTCACGGTTCATCTGGCTCGGAGAAAACTGCTCCCTCAGGACCTTGCTCTCCTCCAGCTCGCTGACCTCAGAGCGCTCTCCTGGGATAAGGAAACCGATCATGCATACAGAAGCGTCAATCTTACCACATCAGGTATAATGATAACTGATATCCACCAAGGTAGATTTATTGTTTGTACTGCCTGCGTTCATTTGGAATTCAAGCTCTCTGTCCTACCAGCTGGCTTCTCTGCCAGATTGTGTGTGATGATCTGCCGGATGCGGGTGAAGACAGGCGTAGGTGGGACACCGGACTCCTCTCCATCTATTTGAAGTGTCAGAGTCCCCTCTGCTGAGCTCCCATCAGAGTGAAGCAGAGACTCCTCCAACTTCTACAATCATACCAGTCCCACCAACACATCACATAACTGAGCAGGACATGTCAACATGTGAACTTAGGAAAAGCAAAAAGTTAATGCAATCAATGATGACTGGATTCCTCTTGTGCTAGCTGCTTTAGTTTCAGGGTCTTGGTATTGTGTATGCTGGCTCTGTCATGGTTTACTGGGACACTAAGCTATGTAAATAGAACTGAGCCATTGTTAGAAAATACTATTATTAGAAATACATGTCAATGTTCAAATGTACTACTTGAGTAAGTACTTGTACACAATTATAAGTATCAAAATATATGCTACTTTACGTACCATAATTATGCAGAATGGCCCATCTCACAATAACATATACTTTATAATTGCATATTGATGGGTAGTTATAGCTTCCTCTCGTCGTTAAAAGGAAAAGAACAGTCCTAGCTAACGTTGTTAACCAGTGCTCGGTAGTGGATATGACAGGACATGTCAGTATGTTACCAACCTGAATCACAGCCTCCAGTCTGGGTGAGTGCGCACCTTGCTCCCGTTGACGACTCATCGCTTTAACAATAAGTAGCTAACGTTTCATTTGCTGTAGCTAGCTAATGTTAGCTTGCTGTGACGTTAACTCAGGTTAGATAGCTAGAAGTCAAATGCTGAGTCAAACAAAGCACAAACCTAGCATGTCATTAAAATATTGTAATAAGAAACGTAAACCTACATAAAGAAATGGCTAGAGAGTTATGTCAGTGTCAAGAAATCCCTGACATAACTTTTAAACCAAGAAAGTTTAGGAGCGACTGCAGCCAAGTAGTAGCACCATAATCCGAGTCGACGTTGCCAAGGTGACAGGCCCTTCCGGGCCTTCGCCATAGAAACCGAATGCTGGCTTGGGTGTTTCCATGGCAGGGCAGCAGCATGGCCAGGCTCCTGGAGGATTCCGACCTCAGATGGGTTAATGATCCTCAGGGTGAACCGTGGTTCCCAAAGAGGACTTACATCTGGTTGACCACTTTTCAGGAACACGTTTTATTAATAATTCAAACACTTCCTTCCAAACCCGTGATAAACACTTTACTGGAAAATAATGTCATGTGACAAATACATTGATTAATGATTAATATACAAATAATAATCATACTCTGCAAAGATTTAATAGTTCAGAAGTACCATTCAATAACACAAAATGAATTGAGATCTCAAACACATGACACAAAGTATACATAAACACCTGCTGAGGCCCTAAAAAACATTTGCATTGGAACACACACACACACACACACACACACACACACACATATATATATGTATATATATGTATATACACAGATATATATATATACACATATATTATACATATATATATACACATATATATATATACACACATATATATGTGTATATATATATGTATATGTGTATATATATACGTATATGTATATATATAAATATATCTGTGTATATACATAGATATATACATATATATGTGTTTATGTATATATATATACACACACATATATATACACACACATATATATGCATATAGATATATATATATACATATACATATATATACACATATACATACACAAATATATACACACATATACATATACATATATATATACACACATATATATATGTATGCATATATACATTTCCATTGCACTCCATTAGACAGAACACCAGCTGAGATCAGTTGTATCTTTAACCAGGGCAGCAGTTTTCAGATTACATTATGTGCTTACATGATTGCAAAACGGTTCTCCAATGTTTTCTAGTTAGTTTTTTTTAAATTATATCAGATTAGTAAACAGAATGTGCCTTTGGAACATTAGATGAATGGTTGCTGATAAAGGGCAATGTAGATATTGCATTAAAGATCAGCCCCCCCCAACTCAGACCTGCTGGTATTCTGTCTATAATGAATTGGGATGGAAATGTGTAAGTAACCCCAAACTTTTGACCAGTAGTGTGTGTATATATATATATATATATATATATATATATATATATATATACATACACACATGATAGGAACATGTCTCTGTGAACTCTTTGACCCCGAGTTTAGTCCCATCCGCACAAGAGGCTGTTATGTTAAATCTATGGGGAAAAGCTCAGGCCACTGGGATGGATCAAGGAAGATGGTGCAGACTCCACTGTAGAACCAAAGTCTTGGTAGTAAGCACTCCACCTCCCAGGTGTTGCTTGTTCGGTTGTAAACCTCCACTTCCACACCGTAGTCCCCCTCCATACCTTTCCAATGGCCTCCAGTGACATAGAGCTTCCCATCCAGCGCTACCAGGCCGCCGTTCTCATGGAGCATGTGAAGAAGCTGGACCTGTAGAGAGGGAAATGTCAACATATAGCTAAGGGGCGAAATAACAGGAGAATAAAAACTGATTTGTTTTGCTTATAACCTGTCAACTTAGCATTAAAAAAAGGGATTGTATTACTAGGACTGTAGTGAGCAGTGATATAAGCCCACCTTCTGCCACATGTTTGCATCTGGATCATAAGAGTAGACTTTCTTAGTGTTGTCAGCAAGCAGATATATAGTTCCATCCACACAGACAGAACGAGGAGAGGACAAATACTTTGGAAGGAACGGGGAACAGATGCTGATCCAGCTCTCTGTAAAAAAAAAAAAAGAAAAAAAAAGAAAGAAGTAAAAACACATAATTTGGAAGAATAAAGGGCAGATGAATATGAATTTAAATGTTTAAGTTCTACAAACTTTTTAAAAGGATATAAAGAAAAGAAGGGTAATTTAAACAATAGCTTTAATAAAATAGGTGGGATAACATTAAGATGATACTATTAAGAATTGATCAACAATGATTAACACTCAACTAAAAACACAATACTCAAAGATGAGGATTTCCTGGTCTACCAGCAACAAACACTAAAACTTAAAGGTTTTGGTCAAAGTGTTTTCTTCAAGCTGTACGTGGTACTGCATACATGAATTTAATAATAAATAATAAATGCATTTCCATAACAATTTTTTTTAATTGTTGTAATTAATGTATCAAATCTCATGCCAATATAGATTTGGGTGAAAAAAGCTGATTCATGAAGTTGGCTTGCACCATCCTTACCTATAACAGGGTTGTAACACTGCATGGCCAAAGCATTGTACTTCATAGCACACGAGCCAATCACATAGAGCTTCCCATGACACGCTGTGGCTGTGAAGTTAGTCACGTATTTTAAGGCGGGGCATGTCAAGGCCCAGGTGTCGCTGTAAGGGTCATAATGCTCAACTTCAACACGATTTGACGTTGTACCTAAAGGAGGGAAATATAAGTAGAATTAAGGATGAGGTTGAATCATGGTCTCATAAATGTAAAAAAATAAATATACTAACATTTAAAGATTTAAGTTTATGACAGCACAAACCCACATCTAAAATGCCCTGGTCCTACATAGAACCTGGCTATTTGAAACTATTCAACCACAACGAAGAAATGCAAGCACATTCTTACTAACTATCACAGCAGAGTGAGCCATTAAAAGCAGATGAGCTACTTACGTTTTCCATTGTGCTGCAGGTTTAAGGCACCACATGCCGAACTGTATTTATTTTTCCTACCTCCAATGACGTAAATCTCCCCGTTGAGTGTTGCTGACGTGTGGTTAGTCCGAGGCCGGAGCATGGGTGCCACAGTAATCCACCTCCCCTCTCTTGTGATGTACTTCCAGGTCTCTGTGGTCGACCAGGTGTTGGTATTTGAACCTCGTGAGCCCCCTGTCAGGCAGACAAGAACACTTTGTCAAAAGTCTGACAATGTTTTGCATTCCTTACAAGAGAAATGAGTTCTGTAAAAAAACTGTTTATCATTACTTCGTTGTCTTTTGCCCCTCAAGTTTCTACGTTATAAGTGCTTCACTCACCTGTCACATACACATCATTGTTCAAGGAGACCATGGCGTAACCCCACTTGTTAGGGTTGGGGAAATTAGGGAGCTCATGCCACTGTTCTGCAGACAAAAAGAAAAGGGAGTTTGTGTTTAAAAATCATTCAAAGAGGGAAGGTAGATACATGTTTTTTAGAAATACAGTATGCAAAATGAAAAATGTATACAGTACCAGGGAAATTGGTCAAAGATGCACAAATGTCCTCAAGGACCATTTAAATGACAGTACACTGTAAGTCAAAGTTAGGTCGAGAAAGGAAAAAAAACTGTTAAGAAATGTAACTATTCTGGCAGAGCTTTCAACGCTGTTGCTCAAGTTGTCATGCCTCATATATAAAACCTGAAATCTTAAAATGAGATGCAACAATCTTTTTGTCAACATTTCATATTAAATCATGGACATGAATGGCTTCTCACAGTAAAACTCTCTTTGAGGAACTGAGAAGATGATTCAATTTTGTCACATCCAGACCACATTCCTGCAGAGCTGTTTTTCAGTCAACACTACATTTATTGTCCTACCACTCATCTGCCAAACTGTTGTGAAATGGATTCTGAACCTAAACACACTTGAAATTTTGATGTGTGCAAAAACTGTTGTCATACTTGTAACTGTGTTGTAAAAGGCACAGTTCCTATGCAGCACTCTTTGCAGTCTTGGGTCTCTGTCCTCTTCATCTGAGTCATCTTCCTCATCTGAGTCATCCAGTGAACGACCTCCCATTACCACCAGCACCTCTTGCAGGTTTGGTTGTGGACTCTGAGGGTCCACTCTGTCTGTGTTTTCTGGTGCCAAATCCATTTTCTAGAAAAAGTAAAAGTCATGATTGTTTTTGGAAATCTACTCAGATTGTGCAAACAAAGATAAGAGAGATTATGAAGTCACTAACCTCTCTGTGAATTTTTTCCACAGCCTCTCTGCAACTGGGAGAGGCCTGCACCAGACTGTCCTTCAGCAAGGTGTCAGCCAGGTAGTCCACGCTGAGCAGAGGGAGACGGGACAAGGTGAGGAGTTCAGGGAGATGGAACAGCCGAGACTCCTGGTACCTGACCCATTTCAAGATGGCCTCCACACGGGTGCACTCTGTCCGGATTTGTAATCCTTCGTCGGACAGGCAGGCAACAAACCTGTCCTTTCCCAACAGTAGAAACTCTTCACCTTGTTGAACAGCCTCAAAGTTCTCCAAGAGGAAGGCCCACGCTTTGGCCATCACCTCAGGGCAGCCATGGATTGCCCCAAATTCCAGGATTCCCAGACAGTTGGTTGCATCAATCTGGTGCTGAAGGTATCGGCTGCACACGGCTCTCACTGTCTGGAACTGCAGCTGGCTGGAGGTGCAGATCAGCCCCTCCACATTGCTCTGGTTGATGGTCAGTTTCCCTGTATAGGCAAAGTCCAGCAAGCAGCTGAGTATATCAGGATCAACATTGTGAAGCTCCACACGTGCAGCTATGCTCTCCACAAAATCCCCTGAGAACATGCTGTGGAAGTACTTGCTGCAGAGGGCCAACACGCCACGGTGACAGGGGAAGTCCCGACCGCCAGTGCTCAATGTTACATCAACCAGTTTGGGGTGGGAGCAGAGGGAGCGCAATCCTTCTAGGATGCTCTGAGGATGGGAAGACAGGCAGAAGTCCAAGTCATCCACATTGCGCACCATGGTCAACTTCAGTTTAAAATCTAAGCCAAATTGTCTTTCAGCAGGGATGGTCAAAAACTGAGTCCAAAGCTGACCTGTAAGTGTAAAAAAATGCATTATTATGTAGAAGAAAACATTCTAAAAACCTGTCTAAACAATGTTTATTTTCCACAAAAGATCAGCAATAACTTGTACCATGAAGTACAAAAATTAGCAGGTCTGATAACAAAATTTGAAATTACAAAAAGTGGTATATGATTCTTCTTTAATTTCACAATATATAATATAATAAAGTGTGCTTGTACAATGGTACAAATAAAAAGGCCAAAAAGAGTTTCAAGTTTAATAGAAAGGGTTTTTTTTATAAAAAAAAAGTGCCTTGTCTTCTCAAAGGTTGAGTCTGCGTATCTAATCCAAAACACAATTTTATTTCCTCACCGTCCTTTGTCTTGTACTACGTGCACTGAAAAAAAAGAATCCAGTTTTTAATCACAGCCTTGGCTCTGTAAAAGGGAAACAAACAACACTATTCCGTTGTCGCTCGCTCACAGGACAGGGCGGGGGGAAAGCCATGGCATACTGAAGGAGCACTGATGAGAGGGGTGTATTTGTTTGGGTGTTGAGTTAAAAAATTAACAATCTATGTCCAGAATTGCAAACTCCACCTTTAAGCGTGGCATCACTGTTGTTGTTCTACAGAGTACTTTTGGCTCATGATTAGTATGATATACTGCTATAGTATGATTTTAATCTCCTCTGAAAGTCACATATGTTACATTTCCTAAATACTGTTAAGTAAGTAACCAACAATAAACTCACCACAGAAGCAGAGAATGGAAATTATGGCTCATCCTTCCAGTGAAAGAGCAGTTCGTAGCTGAGCGGCTGGTAAGATCAACATGGAGTCGGCACCATGGCCAAAAGCTTTTGCCAAGTCACTGGGACAGGCGGCCTGTCTTTCAGTTATTTTTAGAACTGACAGCGACACTGTGCTGAAGTCAGATTCCAAAAAACAAGCATGGACACACAGCTGCTGTAACAGGCACATACTATTCTCAACAAGCCTGGAAGATAGCAAAGGAGATAAATGACATAGCACCGACCTTTATCTTATGTTACAACAATTATTAAATAATACCACTATGCTGGACAAAGTTCTGTATGTTTATATAGGTGTTAAATTATGTGGGGTTGGATTAAAAGTGCCTTCAAATAGGTAAGAAATGAAAATATACAATGTCAGTGAAATATTGTCAGTGGTAGTTACGATAAGGTAATAATAAATGATCTATATAAACTGCCTCATCAAAGATTCTAGGTTGTGTTAAGATGTTTACTCTCAAGAACACACACTAGTACTCAAGGCACTATTTCGGAATAGGGCTGGATTTGCTCTGCATCTGTTGTCAATTTGATACCTGAGTTTGAATACCAAAATACCTACTAAATATCTTACATTACTATATAGAAACATAAAATATGCTGTATATTTTTTTTTTATGTAACAAAAAAGTCCAAACTTTGGAAATGCTTTAGAGTTTAATGGTTTAACACAATGAAATACAGTATAAAATTTACAAAATTATAATTCAAATCAGGCAATAGCTGATTAATTAAGTAAACATGGCTGAGAATCTGGCTAAGCATTCAGTGCTAGCTTTCAGTACTTGATGAAACATTACAGCACTTCAATTCAATTCACAATTCAAACAGTATTTAGGTTTGAAACCCTAATGTAATCTAAACAATACAAAAAATAAAAAAATTACACAAGATACTACTCAAAATCAAATATCTCCGCCTCCTTTTCTTTCCAAAAAGCAAAACTGCGGTCAATGTATTTACAAATTTCTTCATTGCTAAAACTGGAAATGTCAGTTCCACTCTGGAGCCCCCCCTCATCAGGCGTGGGCGTCTGCACAATGACCTTAGGGACCTGTCTAACCTCTGGGAGGATGTGTTTCACCACTTTTACAGTGCTTTCAGACGGACTCACAGTGTTTCCAAAGAACTTCACTTTAATGTCTTCAAAGCCGTCCTTCCACTCACGGTTTCCGGCCTCGATGTCCTGTACGACAGCCTTATGGAAGTCCCTGACCAGTTCCCAGGGAAAGCTCCCCACGTGGTCAAACACCTCAAAGCACAGCAGGTGTCTCATTTTGCGTTCGTCCACAGGCAACTCCAGCTCCAGCATGTGAAAGTATCCCAGCATGAAGAGATCCAAGGTCAGGTTGTCGTACTCCACCGGCATGCCGTCCAGACGAGGCAGGAACTGTTCTGGTGAGTAGAGGGCCTGCTGCCTGTGGAGCCTGTGGATAACACTGACTGGTAATTCAAGATGTATTAACAATAGGCTGACACTAGTCTAGATCCATGACATTCCACTTCTGGGACTGCTCCTATACTAACCGCAAATTTCTGCTGGATGTTGCTCTTTTTGTCTGGATGTCTGTCCCCGTCCTCTGTCTCTGTGTTGGCGTTCTAACCTCCGGTGGATTTCTGAGGACTATGGTTACCTGGTCCTCAGATCTCTGCAGGGTAAATCCAGACAGCTAGCTAGATTATCTGTCCAATCTGAGGACTATGGTTACCTGGTCCTCAGGTCTCTGCAGGGTAAACCCAGACAGCTAGCTAGACTATCTGTCCAATCTGAGTTTTCTGTTGACGACTAAAACTACTTCTGAACGTACACATGTTCCACCAGAACAACTTCCTTCCTGAGACTATTTAGCAGAGGCAGCGATCTTGTGTCCGCCACCCAAGACGATTGTGATTGGTTTAAAG
>NC_045741.1:25276695-25296646 GCF_008692095.1 Etheostoma spectabile
AAACCAGAGCACTTTTTTCTCCCATCCCAGGATGCTGTGCTAGCCAGACCCTCTTCCTCCACAGCGCTGTGGATAAGGGTCTGGCAAAGCAAGACCAGGCTGACACTAAAGATTATAAACTTAACCACCTAATATTTGGCATTTGTTTTGCTGAATGATTAATTGATGTTTTAAATTGTTAATTTATTTTCTGTTAGGTTACTACTGGATTGATCAACTAATAATTTCAGCACTACAGACCTATCTGTTCAGTGGATACTTTGTAAGTTATCACCACTGTGTTACCTGGCGATAAAGAGTGACTTTACCAACATTTAAATTTGTGAGATTATTACTTTGAGCATATTTTTTATTTTAACTGAAACTGAACTAATCGTTAATTTAAGATTTTAAAGCTGCAATTATTGATTTTTTTTGGACCACTTGGGGCAATGTAACTCAAGCTAAAGAGCTGATTTATTAGCTCTTGAAGTTGATTTGGAATAAAATGTTAGAAATGGTGGAATGTAACATAACATGTACTCCAGTACTGTACTTCAGTCCAAATGTTGAGCTACTTGTACTTTCCTTGAGTCTTTTCTTTTCAGACCACTTTCTACCTCTACTCCGCTGCATTTAGAGAGAAACAGTCTACTTTTTACTCCTCTACATTCCTCTGACAGCTTTAGTTACTAGTTACTTTAGTTACTCCTCTACATTCATCTGACAGCTTTAGTTACTAGTTACTTTAGTTACTCCTCTACATTCCTCTGACAGCTTTAGTTACTAGTTACTTTAGTTACTCCTCTACATTCATCTGACAGCTTTAGTTACTAGTTACTTTAGTTACTCCTCTACATTCCTCTGACAGCTTTAGTTACTAGTTACTTTAGTTACCTCCTCTACATTCCTCTGACAGCTTTAGTTACAGTACTTTAGTTACTCCTCTACATTCCTCTGACAGCTTTATGTTACTAGTTACTTTAGTTACTCTCCTACTTCTCTGACAGCTTGTTACTAGTTACTTTAGTACTCCTCTACATTCCTCTGACAGCTTTAGTTACTAGTTACTTTAGTTACTCCTCTACATTCCTCTGACAGCTTTAGTTACTAGTTACTTTAGTTACTCCTCTACATTCCTCTGACAGCTTTAGTTACTAGTTACTTTAGTTACTCCTCTACATTCCTCTGACAGCTTTAGTTACTAGTTACTTTAGTTACTCCTCTACATTCATCTGACAGCTTTAGTTACTAGTTACTTTAGTTACTCCTCTACATTCCTCTGACAGCTTTAGTTACTAGTTACTTTAGTTACTCCTCTACATTCATCTGACAGCTTTAGTTACTAGTTACTTTAGTTACTCCTCTACATTCATCTGACAGCTTTAGTTACTAGTTACTTTAGTTACTCCTCTACATTCATCTGACAGCTTTAGTTACTAGTTACTTTAGTTATTGCACTACATTCACCTGACAGCTTTAGTTACTAGTTACTTTAGTTACTCCACTAAATTCATCTGACAGCTTTAGTTACTAGTTACTTTACACATTAAGATTTCTGAAATCTAGTTGTACAGCTAGTAGTTTATAAAATACATTTTATAAAACGGCCTCCAGGTCCAGCTGAGCTGATGAGACCACTAATCACTTAGTTGACTGACAAAACTGTTAGGATGATTTCCACTTTCTAAAACATGAGGCTTATTCTGTATTGAGTACTTTTAATACTTTTTAAAAAAAAATCTGATGATACTTACATACCTTTACTTAAGTAACAATGTAGGACTCATCACAGACACTGGAACGTTATAAAAAGTCATGCAGCCCTACCTGCGTATCTGTCTGGACGGGACACTGGAGATCATGCTCCTCCAGTTACCCAGCATCTTGTTGACGGCACTTCTCTGCTTGAAGAAGTGTCCCAGAGAACTGTTCATCATCTTCGACTGGGCGCTCTCCACACTGCCCCTGCGACCTGACCCAGATCGGTCACCCATCCCCTGGTTTCCGCCACTCATCTTCCTCTCGGCTGCATCCTTGCTCTTCAGTGTCACAGTGTAGGCCGATTTCTTCCAGTGGCCTAGGAACAGCACGACTATACGCTCCTTTCTAAGGCTGGTGGACTCTAGAACACCTGTAACATTTTCATCATGGTCAATGCCGGAGTCACTATTCTGGTTTGTCTCTGGGGCTGGACTATCGACATTAGGCTGTTTGTCTGACTCTGAGGCCTCAAACTGTGGGGAAGAACTTAACACGACAGCCTCGGCCGCCTCATCTGACAAAGGTAAGTTCTGTGTCTCAAAATTAGACTTCAAAGTCCTCACGGACACCCCAAACTGATGGATTTCGTCCTCTATGCTCTCCCTGCGTACCCTGACAGAGTTCTGTCTGTCTGGCGTCTGGGAGAACACGGTGATCAGGTCAGTGTTGGGCATCTTGCAGTAGGGCTGGTCTGTCAGATTGGTCATGAGCAGAGACATGCTCTTTACGATGCCTGAGATGCGGCCGCACCACACAGGTAGGGGAACTTGACTTGAGAAGTTTCTGAACTGTGTGTTGACGGTGATGTTCACTATGGGAGCTGGCAGGATGTGCCTGAGCTCCTCGGCTAGGCGAGCGAGCTCCAGCTCGTAGCCCTCACAGTTCCTCTGCATGGAGACGTTGGCAATCTGCTGCTCCAAATAGATGAGGTCATCCTCAGTTAGCAGCTCACCAGAGGGCCCCAGGATAGCATTGTGGGCTTGGGAGTACCTCCAGCTGACTTTGGCATATCTGTTCCCATTTTCCTGTAAGAGAAGAGGCAAACAGCAGGCAGATAAACATGCAGAATGTCATATTCAAATTCATTTCTACATTTCAAATGGCTTTGGCATGACAGGGAAACAGTAATGATACAGTAAAACTGCAATCCAAACCTCAAAAAATGACTTGACTAGCAATGTGTTATGTGTTCAGTGATTTGTTATATGCAATTAAAATTAAATGATGGTAGAATTTCCAAGTGTTTTAAATTGTTTTCAGTAATGCAGATTTAGAATAGCATTAGCAAATCAGACCACAGTTTTTGTTTTGCTCATAGTGGTCTGGTTATTTGTTTAGAATGAGACTTTAAGTAGGCTGGTCAACATCCAGTCTAACGACCTTTCTAGGGCTGCAAACTATCAATTATCAAAATAGTTGCAGATTATTACATTTCTGTTATTTAATTGACACATTTTTCTGGCTGATTTTTTCTATCCTCTCCACGTTTCTCTTGATTAGTCAAACATGTACACTGTGCAGTATCTGCTGGACTCAACCGATTCAGATTTAATGTTTTTTCAGACTACAATGATGTAGCCAAAACTGTGATCATGACAATTCATGAACCTGTGCTACGTAAGATTGAGATAATGTAAGTGCAAAAAGTGCATCAATACTTTAACCTTGTTTGATCTATGGAGATATATTACCTTCCTCCTCTGATCCTCCTCATCCAGCAGCCTGGCCTGCAGCTGTCTCACCATGACTTGCCTCTTCCACTCAGCAATGGGGCAGCCTTTCTCATCATGAGTGGGCACCAGGTAGTCGATGTCCGACAGGTTGGCCTCCTCAGTGGGCAGGACTACCATCTTGTTCTGCACAGACAAGGCATTTTAGCTAAAGAAAGTACATGCTTAGAAAGGAAGGATGTACAAACTGGGAAAGCTTACTGCACTTACCGCTTGTCCAGGGAAAACCCCTGATAATCCTGATTGTTTTAAGGATTTAATGGAATTCATGTTGCCAAGAAGTTTTCTTCCACCCAGGAGGTTAGCATCAGGAAACATCGTCCTATCAGCAGAGAGACTTATCTCGCTCCCAGTGGCCTTGGGCTGATTGAAACCTTTAATAACTGAAATACAAATCAGAAGTGTCGGTCTTCCTCACCCTAATGTAACCATTACATAGTAATAACAATAATACACAGTCTTAGTAATATATAATGATTAATTTAAGATTGAATAAGGTAAATAGAACTGGTTTTCTCACCAGATGTCGCAATTTGAATCTTCTCAATTCTGTTGACAGCGGTTTTCTCCAACTGGGCAGGTGTGGATGAAGCAGAAGGTAAAGGAGGTGCAGAAGGGGGCTGAGGGTATCTCGCCTGCGGGGAATCCTCACTCTCAGGTTGCTTGTTTGAACAAAGAAAAGAGACATGGCCTGGTTGCTTTGGGTCATATAGGTAAATTGAGAAGAATGGAAAATGTGGTGAAAACTGAACTCAGCATTTACCTTTAAAGTATCCATGGTTGTGTTGCTGCCGTAACTGTCTCTGCATATGTCACTCAGGCAGCCGTAGTAGTCCTCCCTGCTGCACTGCAACAACACAGCCGGCTTTATCTTCAATTCTTCCTCCACCGGAGAAATGACCTCAATGGGATTATCTGCGCAGGCTGTCTGCAAACATCAGCGATTTAAAGACCCAATATTATGAAATGTGACAAAACTCGATCCATACAACTCCACATCACAAATGCTTTTGCTACAGTTTTTGCCTTTATCAAACACCAGGTTTGTAACTTTACATGTGACTTAATGCTGATTGAGTCAAATGTTTTGTCCCTCTGTATGATGTCGCAGTGAATTAGCACACACAGCCTAAACACATTTATAGATCTTGTTTTCTTACATTTTAACTTTTTATATCCTGAACACCATACATCCTTACAACAAAAAGCTAATAGTGTGGACTTTTAGATCACATCTAATGTAAAACTAATGGATATTGTTTATTGTTTTATTGGGAGGTTATTTCCCTTTTTAAATGTTGTCAAGTCACAATATTAACAGGTACATGTCAAGGAACAAAATATGTATTTAGTTCTGTCCAAAGGTAGGAACATACAGTTCATGGCAGAAATAGAGCATGTGCAGATTGTGGGAGATAGAAATGTAGGTTTAGGCAGTGTAATCAATCACACTATTATTCCTATTGTCAGATTTATTTGGACTGTTTTCTACAGGTCAGTATGACATGGAGGTGTAAAGAGAGTTAAGTATATTAGGCTAAGCATGAAAGTAAGAGTTACTGTAGATTGGCTTTGTTTTTTTTAATCATCAAATGCACTGTACATTATGCCGGTGAAAACACTTTTTTATTTTTTTTATTCGGTGTGGACTTTTAAGAAATGTAAGCAATAGGTTAAAAGAAAATGAAACAAACACATCAAAATATTTCAGCATTAAACATTAAGGCCTGAACACATGCACTATGAAAGACAAAAGAACCAAACAAGCGCATGGGATAGTAAGCAACCTTGAATAATTGGCAGTGTTTCACACCACTCTAGGGAGGATGTAAGGAAACATTTAGATCCCCTTTAATGAACCTGCATTGTTCCAATGCACTCCATGCAGAATGCATATCAAATTCAGCTCTCCAAGGACATTATTAGTAACCAAAACATCAAAGGCAGCCCTAACATGCTGCTGCATGCTGTTGTGCTTTGTGTCCGTGAGGTGGTCCTTGCCATTTCCTCTCACACAGCACTTTGATGTCCAACAGCACGAAATATGCTGTGACACTGCTCGGGCGGAGGAATTAACTTCCCCGAAGTTGTGCAATCCATAAATAGATAAACTATGGGGCTGGGAAAAGGGGAGGGGGAGCCTGATTCCTTTGTGACCCATCTCGTAACAGTTCAGTGTCCTAAAGGCTATGATGAACCGGTCCGTGTGCGTGTTTAATTAGACCCAGTGGCCAGAGAGCATTTGGTTTTCATCAGCACCACATCACAATTGCCACGCAGATATACTGTAGTTAGCCTAGCCCTGTTTTGGCCTGGATCTACTCATCCTCTATCAAAGACCACAAAGAGCCCCGATCACTGCAGATTAGGAGCCAAGAGTTCAGAAACAGCTACTCAGTGCTGCCTCATTGTCGGACATGCCGCACCAGTAATCTGTGGTCTCTGTGGGTCGAGCCACGAGAAGGTTTAAGCATTTCAGAACACCATGTGTATTTAAAAACATGTCTTGTAATTCTGGAGTCAATCATTAAAACAACCTGCTTCCCCATGAAATATTCACATTCTTGGTGATAAATTGCAATGTGGAATGTATACAGCGGGTGAACATTATACACAGAACACTATAGTGTAAATACATGTCCACTCACATGTTAAAATACTCTCAGGTTTCCCACAAGGAGGTAAATACTTGCGAGGCTAACTACTGACGTGCACAATGTTTTTGCCAAGATGTACAGCTTTTTTGCACCCCCTGTAGCTTAGTTAAAGAAAACAAATGTATCTACTTCATAATAGAACATTGTTAACAGCTACTGGATCAGAAAACTTTATCTAGAAACAGTGCAGGATTCAAAAAAAGGAGAAAAAAAATCATGTCTAATTTGCAAAAGAAATCAACAATGACAACATACACTACTATAGTCCAGTCATGTGCCTGGAATATTAGTCATGCCTAACCGTAAGAGGCCACAACTGATCAGAAAATAGGATGAACATTGCCAAAACATCTGTTAGCTAGGACTTAAAAACTTGCACAACTTTCCATTCACACAACTAATTACTCAACATGTCATGTCACTTATGAACAAATACTCTAGGACAAATAATGTAATGTAATAAAGCATAAAAGGAGTAAAAACAAGCAAAATCAACACAAACTGCACAAACTATAGTGGAAATTATCTATAAACCAAACTAAAACCGACTAACCTTGATCTTCAACAATGTCCCAGTGCACTCTGGTACAACTGAACGGAGGCAACGACTCGTGCAGCCAGGTATCTGGAGCGCTCTCTCCGTGTCGAGGATGTGACACTATCTTAAGATCACCAACCACTTGTTTGACACCCTCAGCAGCATCTCTGCCAGTAGCCAAGGGTCGCCAGGCAATAAACAATAAACTCTGATCGGATAATGCGGTTAATAATTAAGGGATAGGATAGAGTGGCCGCTAACGTCACTAATGCATGGACAAACTGGCCATGTTGTTGCACGAAGGGAAGTATCAGCACAAGACTTGTCAAGGCAGCTGGAAAAGAGACATTTTATCCATGCGTGTTCAGGCGCTTTTTCCACTTGGGACAAATGAACAGAGGAGTTAACCCATCCAGCGTTAGTGTGAGGGTGGGGGTACAAATCTACTTGAGATGGTTTGTAAACTGTGACAGTGGAAACACAATGTGACACCAAAAGCTAAAACAGATGGGTTTGATAGTTAATGTGACAAAGCTAGCAGCAAACAGAGTGCTGTCACCAGTGACCATTACCATATTCCAAACACTATTCATATAGGTGGTTTAATAATGTTTATTGTTGTAGAATACGGTATAAAGAAAATCAGCAAATAATCACACCTGGGAAGCTATGGCCGGTAATTTTTTGGCCTTTAAATTTTTTTTAAACGATTATTAAAATATTTGCAAATTAATTTTCTGTCGATCAACTACCCGATTAATGGAAAAATTATTGCAGCTCTACAATTATTACTAGATTGTAACACATTACATTGAATACCTTTCAAATCTACTCAATCAAATGTGTGTAGAGTATTACAAGGTGTATGGGGATAGGATCTAGATTTTATAGTTCTGCAAAATATCCCCCCATCTGTAATACACATGGAACTAGGATGCAGCCAAGTCTTTATAAGACTGAGACAAATCAACAGATCTGATGTAAAAGCGGATGAAGCATATCTTCCGATTATTTAATCTCTGACAAAATAAAGAACACAATGAGTCTATCAGATGCTCTCTAGTGATAATGTTGATTACAGAATTTATAAATATTATCATTGCAAAAAAACATGACAGGAGACATGAGAGGCAATGTGTTTCCTCTTTCTAAAAATACCTTTCTCAAACAACAGTATCTTGGGTCTGATCGCTGTGAATGGAGAACAAAAGCCTCCAATGTGTATGAAGTAACCCTCACACCACAGTCTGTTTATTTGATTGCAGCTGTTCAGGAGATGCAAGAAGAGGAAGAGCGGTTGACAGCGCTGAACAAGTCTGACCTCGCTGTGAGCGATCCAAACATGCGAAGAGGCCAAATACACAGCTCACCCCAGTCATTATCCCAATCCATTCAGCTTGCTGCTCGGAAATGAGATTATCTGACTGACACTTTAGAACCAATGAAACCTGTGATCTCCGCAGCACTTTACAAACTTACAACACCACCACAAATGTAATTAAACCATGTCTACTTGTAGAGCTCATGTCCGGGAGGTTTCAAAGCATTATATAGTTAGCTTATATTATGTAAATATTATGAGGATTTAAATCCTAAAAAGGCTATGTGAGGTCCTTTATCAAATGACCTCTCTGTTCACAACAAGACTCCATCTGTGTGTCCAAATAATAAGCTGCCTAGAAACCAAATACATCATACTGTCATTACCAACATTACACAGTATCCAAAGGTGACAATCATAGCACTTCCAAATCCCTGGAAAAAAACGACACACAATCAAACGTTTGTTTGAAGCCAATGACATCCTGCTCTCCGAGCCCACAGAGGGATAGGGTTGCCGGTTCCAGGCATCAGAATGGTGAAAACGCTGAAACTTAAGCTTGTGGATCTCATAACGGGCTCAGCCCATGGGCCCTCCACCTGAGCCGCTAGAGAGGGGTAACTGATAGGCTCTTAGCTGGCTGCGGCTGCTGCTGCGTTCGACGTGGCAGCGGCCCCTGTGCTAATTAGCTCCTCATTGTTGATAGGAGGATTATTTGTGAAGGAGAGCTCAGCAGCCACGCCTTGCTGGCTCCCTATCATCATCCTCTTTATGTATGAGTGCTGCTCTTCTCTGCTGACTTATTAATGGCTTCTTTTGGCCGACAGCTTCGTTACTCTGTGTACATCACTGTGTAGTGTGCGCTATAGGCGACAAATGAAGTGCGATGGGAAGAACCAAGGAGAGGCAGCAGGTGGACAGCTGAGAGGCTTTAACAGGTTGGCTGACAGAGTGGTCCCCATAGGTTTTAACAGTATAATCTGTTTCCTATTTAAAAACAACTCCACAAGCTCACATTTCAGTATCAACTGTAATCCTCTAAACCTAATTATTATGTAGCTATTAAAAAAGAAAACAAATAAATCAAGATATAAACAGGCTGGACACAGCACACTTAAATACAGGCCAGTTTTTTTTACTGCATTGACCCCTGACTTAAATAGACAACACAGGCATACACTATGTGCTAACACTAAAATATTCATTAATCACATTAAGGAGTGTTGTGCTCTCTGCACAAAACAAAAGAAGTGTCTTTGGTGGCAAACTGAGAACAAAATAATCCCCGCCAGCACTCACGGCACCATCACTTGTAATACCTTATTCAACACAAAGACAATCATCTTCCACTTTCTTAGTCCACTTAAACTGAGAGCATAGGAATCAGGCAGAGTGGAAGACAACAGCGCTGGAGCAGGACAGGCTTGACCTGCATGAAATATATGTCACAAATTAAGAAAATGATTCACCAAGATCTTCCAGATGTTTGCGGTTGACCGCACTTCCAAAACTAGCTTTGATTTTCATGCCAAAGTAAACAGCTGGGCAGTGCTGAAACAAAGACAGGACACAAAGCAGCAAAATACTCTGTAGGTGAGAGTGAGAAAGCTTACATTTTTCTGCACAGCACAGAGATATCTGGCACATTCATGGTGTCCATTGTACTCTGCTAAGTCGGCTGCTGTGAAGCCATCTACATCCCGATCTGAAGGGTTCGCTTGATTGGCCAACAGGATTTTACAGCACTGAAAGAAAAAATAGAACACAATAGTTGACCAAGACACAGCAATATGTATAACACATTGATTAATGAAAAACAGTTTAGTTTATTAAGAAAAGATAAGACAAAAACTATAACAACAACAATAACAAAAAACTAAAGAAAAACGTGTTGAGGAGGTGCACTGTGCCTTCTTCGGTGTGTGTAGTGTACTTCTTTGTGAGTTGTCATCTAGATCAATGTTTTAGTTCAACTGTTTAAAAATATATATTTAAAAAAAAGTTGCATCCAACCTCCAGCTCTCCATTCTCTGCCGCATCATGAAGTGGCGTCCCTCCCCAGTAATCCTGGATGACCTTTGAACCCATGTGAAGCAGCCTCTCCAAAATACAACAATGCCCTCTGCTGGCAGCAAAGTGCAGAGCAGTCGCTCCATCTCTGTCCTGGCAGGACAAGCTGACACCGGTAGTGGTCACCTATTCGGGGTTAAAGAAAAAACAGCAACGTGGTGAAAAAACAAAACTTATATCTAGGAAATACTTTGTTGTGCTTCTCTACTGACCAGCCACAGCACCACAGCTTGGTGGCCCATGTGAGCAGCAGCATGCAGGCAGGTCATGCCATCGTGGGCCCTCAGGTGGACGTCAGCACCGCAGTCGTTCACAAGGTACTCTGCAACATGCAGGTGCCCTTCCTGGCAAGCCAGATAGAGCAGGGTAGCACCGGTGACAGTCTGGTGGTCCACACATCTGTGTTCCAACAGGGAGGTAAAAGTGTAAGTTACTATCAGCCATTAAATGCTTTAAAACATGTTTTTAGTATTGGGAACAATATCACAAATTCTGCCTAGTAAAAATAACCAATTTAATATGTAGATGATTTATGATGTTAAAAAAACATGTGGAAGAATTCTACAAAGGCGAATATAGTAATGATATCCAGTGGTGGTACATTTACAAAATACACATTTTATAATAATTTAAACCAGCCAACAAGATATTGGCATACAAGCCCATCTGAAATGATTAGACCATTAATTACTTAGTTGACTGGCAGAACTGTTTGGATTGTGTCCACTTTCTAGAATGTGAGGCTTATTCTGCAGTGAGACATTTTATTTTTAATACTTTCAGTACATTTTCCTTACGATACATACAAACATTTTCAATGCAGGACTGATGATCTGATGAGGATGTCTAGATACTCTGAAACTTTAAATAGATACTATGGTTTTAAAACCAAACTGAAGTCAGTATACAGATGTTAACTTTGGCATCTCATTATTTGTTCCAACAAGAATCCTAACAGCAATCTTACAATTCAGAATCATAGGAAAGGATATACAGTACATTAGGATATAAACAAAGGATAAAAACATTAGTTCATGTCATCCATCAAGCCTGATAACACAGCAGAGCTGCATTTACATTGACATACATACTGTTCAGCAACAACAACAGCAAGGCTTGCATGTGACTAACAGTGTCTAGGCATGTATTATTGACAGTTTACTGTCAATTACATGGTCACATAGGATCATCCGACCCCACCATTACTCATGCAAATTACAGTCATACTCTCCTGTAGCAAGGAAATGACTTGTTACTTACTAAGTGCCTCTGTTTTAGGTTCATGAGATGTGGGAGAGATGAGATTTATAGATGGGATTACAAGTTCACGTTTTTACCTGCCCCTCTGGACCAGTCTCACATTGCCAGACCTTTCTCCACAGCACTGCACAGGAAGGTCTGTCTTTTTTTAAACTTCCTTTTGATTTAACCTTTATGTATGCAGGTAAGTCGATTGAGAACGAATTCTTATTTGCAACAACGACCTGATCACATTCACACAGTTACACATTCATACCTGGAAGCTGCCCAGTACAACCGCTAGTCCACACAGTAATCTGGGATGGAAGAAAAATATGCTCTAGTTTAAGGACATTTTTTAAAACCAATCACTAACGTCTTGGGCGGGGCTAAGCTCCGGATGGAGCCACGGTGCCTCTGCTAAATAGTCTCCGGAGTGAAGTTCTTTTTTGGTGGAACATGTGTACGTCAAAGTAGTTTTAGTCGTCACAGAAAACTCAGATTGGACAGATAGTCTAGCTAGCTGTCTGGGTTTACCCTGCAGAGACCTAGGACCAGGTAACCATAGTCCTCAGATTGGACAGATAGTCTAGCTAGCTGTCTGGATTTACCCTGCAGAGATCTGAGGACCAGGTAACCATAGTCCTCAGATTGGACAGATAGTCTAGCTAGCTGTCTGGATTTACCCTGCGAGATCTGAGGACCAGGTAACCATAGTCCTCAGTTGGACAGATAGTCTAGCTAGCTGTCTGGATTTACCCTGCAGAGATCTGAGACCAGGTAACCATAGTCCTCAGATTGGACAGATAGTCTAGCTAGCTGTCTGGATTTACCCTGCAGAGATCTGAGGACCAGTAACCATAGTCCTCAGTTTGGACAGATAGTCTAGCTAGCTGTCTGGATTTACCCTGCAGAGGTCTGAGGACCAGTAACCATAGTCCTCAGATTGGACAGATAGTCTAGCTAGCTGTCTGGATTTCCCCCTGCAGAGATCTGAGGACCAGGTAACCATAGTCCTCAGAAACGCCAGTACAGAGACAGAGGACGGACATCCGGCAGAATTTCCAGTGGCACCTAACAATCCGGAAATGAAACGTCTTGATATAGACTAAGTGCACCCTAATGCCACAAATCAGTTTGTGGCATTAGGGAGCTGAGAGCTTAGCTAAAAACCATCTCTTCCAACAAAACCTTAAATATATATATATATATATAAATATATATAATATATATATAATATATATATATTATGTATATACACTACCGTTCAAAAGTTTGGGGTCACATTGAAATGTCCTTATTTTTGAAGGAAAAGCACGGTACTTTTCAATGAAATAACTTTAAACTAGTCTTAACTTTGAAGAAATCCACTCTCTACTTGCTAATGTGGTAAATGATATTCTAGCTGCAAATGTCGGTTGTTGTTGCAATATCTCCATAGGTGTATAGAGGCCCATTTCCTCAACTATCACTCCAGTGTTCTAATGTTCCAATGGTTTGCTCATTGGCTCGAAGGCTAATTGATGATTGAAACCCTTGTGCAATCATGTTCACACATCTGGAAACAGTTTAGGTCGTTACAGAAGCTCCAAAACTGACCTTCCTTTGAGCAGATTGAGTTTCTGGAGCATCACATTTGTGGGGTCAATTAACGCTCAAAATGGCCAGAAAAAGAGAACTTTCATCTGAAACTCGACAGTCTATTTTTGTCCTTAGAAATGAAGGCTATTCCATGCGAGACATTGCTAAGAAATTGAAGATTTCCTACAACGGTGTGTACTACTCCCTTCAGAGGCCAGCACAACAGGCTCTAACCAGAGTAGAAAAAGAAGTGGGAGGCCACGTTGCACAACTGGCAAGAAGATAAGTACATTGAGTCTCTAGTTTGAGAAACACCCTCACAGGTCACCAACTGGCATCTTCATTAAATAGTACCCCAAAACACCAGTGTCAACATCGACAGTGAAGAGGCGGCTGCGGATTCTGGGCTTCAGGCAGAGTGGCAAAAAAAAAGCCATATCTAACTGGCCATAAAAAAAAGATTAAGATGGGCAAAAGAACACAGACATTGGACAGAGGAAGACTGGAAAAAGTGTTGTGGACGGATGAATCCAAGTTGGAGGTGTTTGGATCACAAAAGAAACGTCTGTGAGACGCAGAACAAATGAAAAGATGCTGGAAAATCCTGACACCATCTGTTAGCATGGTGGAGGTAACATGATGGTCTGGGGTGCTTTGGTGCTGGTAAGGTGGGAGATTTGTACAGGGATAAGGGATTCTGAATAAGGAAGGCTATCACTCCATTTTGCAACGCCATCCATACCCATGGACAGCGCTTGATTGGACAATTTCATCCTACAACAGGACAATGACCCTAACCACACCTCCAAATTGTGTAAGAACTATTTAGAGCAAAGCAGGCAGTCTGTTTCTATCGGTTAATGGAGGGGCCAGGCAGTCACCAGATCTGAACCCCATTGAGCTGTTGTGGAGCAGCTTGACCGTAGTGTACCAGGAAGTGCCCATCCAACCATCACACAGGTGGGAGCTGCTTCTGGAAGCGTGGGGTGACATTTCTCCAGATTACCTCAACAAATTAACAGCTAGAATGCCAAAGGTCTGCAATGCTGGAATTGCTGCAAATGGAGGATTCTTTGACCAAAGCAAAGTTTGATGTAAAAAAAAATCTTATTTCAAATACAAATCCTTATTTCTAACCTTGTCAATGTCTTGACTCTATTTTCTATTCATGTCACAACGTATGGTGGTGAAGAAGTGGGACTTTTCAGGAAAACACTAAATTGTTTGGGTGAATCCAAACTTTTGAACGGTAGTGTATATACATATTTAAATATATATATATATACTATCTACTATATAGTATATATAGCTTTAGTACTATATACTAAAGCTGCTCTTTTATATAGCTCTTTGTAGTTCTGCTTATTTAAAGCTAATGTACATGCACTTACTACTTGATGTCTGGAGTTTGCACCTTTAAGGTTAAATGCACTTAATTGGAAGTTGCTTTTGATAAAAGCTTTAGCTAAATGACATATTATGGAATGTAATTTTGTTTAATTATGAGCTATGTCTGTGACTGATGACTTGATAATATCCATTCAAAATGTGATTCCACATAGAAATACAAATAACAGAATAACTTATTGAAAGTATATCAGCTAGAGGACTGAATAAATAAAAAAATAAAATAAAACAAACCTACATATAGTTGCACCCAAAGCTGTAACTGCCATAATACTATTATATAACTGGGTGTGTCTAATAGCAACACATTTATAATAGTGGTTAATAAGTGAGACATTGTGCTTCTTGTTAACACAAGTCACTGTCAGCAACAGCCTTTGGGCCTGTGTGTTGGTATCATCTGGCCAGTTGGACAGCCAGGCCGGGTTGCCAGATCTGTCTGTAAACACGTGGAGCCTGCGTGCTACAGCTGTAACATTAGTACAGCCATGAAAGCAGCAAACCAACTAACAGGATCAATGGAGGTAGAGTCTACCTGACCTAAAGAAACAGCATGTTTCTAACCGTGGCGTGACCAGAGACGTAACAACCTCCCCTGGGTAAATATTGGAGATGGATTTTAAGATGGAGACAGTTTAGAGTCCAAAAGGACGCTAAGTTGGTACATGCAAACTCATTGAGACAAAACATTTTGGGAACCACTCTAAGCTGTGAGAGACTGGCCACTGTCAAAAAATGTTATGGTTGGTTGGTTATTGTCAGTTAATGTATGGTTATGTAAATTATGATTGTTTTCTTTGAAAGCTTATCATTCTAGCTCTCCTTATGGTAACCAAAGCAGATGGTAGGTTCCAGTTGCGAGGCTGATAAAGTAAATGGCCAGCCACTGGTCTCAAATAGTGGGACAGTAGGTGGCAGCTTGCTGTCAGGCTTCTTTTCTTCATTTTTAAATTAGATTTGTTGAACTTCCCAGAGTTTTTGTTTTGCTTTGTGTTTTCTTTGTTCAAATAAAAGTTTTTAATAAACAGTTTTAACAGTCTATGAATAACACCCACATCTACCGGGGGCGGGACACTACTGTATTCAGGTGTAACCTCCGCCATATTTCAAAGAACAATTAGTGATTGCTGTGAACTCACCCAGGTGCTTGTTGAATAAGTAATTTTAAACAGGTGAGGTCCCCATTGGCTGCAGCATAGTGTGCAGGTACAGCTCCACAGTTTGTCTCCACCTCGGCCGCTCCTCCACCAGACAGCAGCCACTTAATGACCTCCACACAACCAAACCGGGCTGCGAGGTGGAGTACAGTGGCACCAGCAGCATCCCTATCCTGGAAACATTATGAAGATTTGTTTAGGATCCTCATTAGCGCCTGCATTGCAGGTGCGATTCTTCCCCAGGTCCTTACAACTCACTTAAAAAATGTGGCAATGCAAATAATAAATACACATTATAACCTCATAAACAATATTATTATTATTTCTGATTCTGATAATAATAAAATTGTAAGACATAAACTAACCATACACTATCATTTCATGACACAACTCATATAAAATAACAAAATAGACACATAAGAAAAGGACAAATGCATAGACAGCTCCACCAGTGCAGTCATCCTTACATTTAGGTTGAACACATTTTTAAGGCAGGTACTGTATATCCACATACTATCGTCACATAACATCTCTTTCATCCTCTCTAGACACATCTTACATTTCAACAAACATACATGTTTTTAACAATGCTTCATTGTTTACTCATCCTTTCTGATCAATAGATATGTTTTAATTGAACTTTTAAATTTCTAAATAATAGAATTATAAATGAGAGTAAGATGAAGCTTGATTTAGACAAACTGAAGTCCTCTGTGAAGGTTTACGGTAATAGAAACTTGATTATCAGTATCTCAAATTACTAATATGTACAAAAGATAGTATAAGATTTTAAACATGTATATTTAGTAGGAATTCTTGTGAGGACCAACAATTAAGATATTTGGTGGTCTCACTTAATAAACAATATACACAAAATAATATATATAATAATAAACAATTTAAAAAAAACATAAGATGAAACATTACATGTTTTCTTTAAGGATTCTGCACATTCAATCAAAATGGGCATGAAACAGAGATGCATGTAGACTTCACTCAATACAAAGTTCAGTGAGAGCTCCCCTCAAGCATCTGGACATAATTACTGATTATTACTTGCTATATAAAACTAATGGATACCCAGTAAGTCAACACCATATGATGTAATCAGCTGGTAATACATGGTGTACAGTACCTTTTACAGCTGCAGTGATGTAACTATGCTCTGGGAACAGTTGGATGAGCATCCAAAGCCATTGCCTGAATTTAGACTCACATATGAAGGAGTCGGTAGAAATTACCAGAAAAACTGGACATGTAGCCTCTCTCCAAAGCATTTGAGCTCTCAGGGTAGGTTTTTCCTCTTAAAATTGGATTAATTTACCTCATTGTTGCAGCCTCCCACGTCTACCAGCCATTGCAGCTCCCGGATGTGGCCTGTGGCTGCTGCATCATGTGCTGGTGTGGCCCTGTTCAAGGCCCGGGCATCAGCTGCCAACCCCAGCTCGCTCACCAGAAACTGCAGGCACTCCAGGCGTCCACACCTTGCTGCATGGTGCACTGGGCCTGCACCTTGAGCATCAGTGATTGCAGGTGAGAAGTAACCAGAAGATGCCAGCTCCCTCAAGTTTGCAAGATCCCCTGCTCGAGCAGCCTGGATGGCCCGATGAAGCACCATCCCGGGCTGCTATGAGTAGGTTATGGCACACAGAACAAGCTCCCTGGAGCTCTTTGGCTCCCACCAGGGTACCATCTCTTTCTCACTCATGCACAAAAACTCATTCATTCATAGCCTCTTCCAGAGCCAGGAAAATGACACCCAAGCGGCAGCCAGCTGGCCAGCATGGATATTGGGGAGAGAAGAGGGGGTCAGAGCCAGTGAGATAGAAAGGTAATGAAAGACGGGTGGAGGCACGGAACTTGTGGCCTCCTGCTCTCCTTTGTGTGCCAGTGACCATATGCTGGCACACACACCAACGCTTCACTGGAGATGGGGGAACTGAGGCGGCACGGAAACTTAAGTAATGGGAGAAGTCAGAGCACAGGCATGGTGGATTACAATGAGTGTTGTTTATTTTTTTACAACTAGTTTAAAAATTCATCTCAGTGGAGGAAGAAACTGATTATGAATTTGCAAGATTATAATCTACATATATTTTACAGTTGATTAGTGAAAAAATATTAAAAGTGTATTTTAATATTTTAATTAAATAACGCTTACACACGGTGCCCCGACTCCAATTAGCTGATTAGCTACTTACATGACGTGATGGAAGCTGAGTACAGTCATCTCACTAGAACATCACCCCTTACGTCGCTTCAAGTTCTTCCCTTTTATTATTTATATTAAATATTTCATCCATTTTACATGATCAGTTAAAGTAACAATAAACAATAAACAAAGATGATGTATTTTAATTCTGTACATCCGTATTTGACCTACATGATTTGACCTACAGGACTGTTTAGGCACATGAAAGCTGTCCGTCCATTTCTTCCAGCAGCTGCACAGTTTCCCTCAGATCTTCCACAACTGTATCCACATCTGCTTTGGTTGTGCCCCTGCCCACGCTCAACCTCAAGGCATTAGCTGCCACCTCTGAGGGGACACCACAGCTCAGAAGGATATGGGAAGGCCTGATGGACAGACGGAGTGCAGTGCGGGGGAGTTATCCAACCCAGTCATTATGGTATCTGGATGAAAGCATAACCGGTGAAAGAGGGCCTCCTTTACCTGTTTCCACTATCTGAGTGGCAGGCAGCACCAACGCTGGCCAACAGCCTCTTACAGTTGGACAATACTCTCCAGCCTAAAGCGAGAGAAAGCGAGAGAGAACGAGAGAGAGAGAGAGAGAGAGAGAGAGAGAGAGATAAATCATTTAAAGCCTTTGTAGTTTACAAATAGCCCTGTGCAGGTCATGAACTGTCTCTGACAAACATTGGTGTAGGGTTAGAGGACACTCTTTTTGCACTGTCAAGGCAAAACAGACATAGAACAGAGACAGAGGAGTCATAAGATCACCTTGTAATGTTGGGCCCAGGATGGACACGTTACATGTGTTAGGGAGCATAGCAGAACCAGGGTATTGGCTGTTGAAGTGGATCTTGTCTTTAAAGACGGCCTGAAAAAAAAACATACTGATGTTACACTTTTTTTAATGCAGAAAAATGGAAGCAAAAGAATAATGCTAATATAAATTATAATTTGTAATCAAAGAACAAAAATACCTGTTAATCAAAGTCATAGTAAAGTTCAAATGAACACAATCACACCATAAACTGATAACATTACTATTGACATCGATCACAGTTTCCATCCCTCTAAATGGATTCAAACTTACCTTCAGTCGTTCCTCCAGGTAAAGTTTGGTACTTTGCATATGACTTTCATAATCTGACAGATTACAGGTCACTAGTTCCGCAGCCTAACAGACACATAATAAATCAGTTGCTACAAATGAAACATAATGACGTTTTTGGTGTCTAAATAAATAAACAATATGTAAGGTATTTAGGTTACAAGTTGGTCACTTTCATCAAAAAAATTATGTTTTGTCATATTTGACATTCTGACAGTATTACATGAGTTAGATCATCTGTGAAACGGAACAGAAACGTACACGAACAGCTGCAGACAACGCTGGAGCATAGTAGGTCTTGTTATACAATCCATTTGAAGGACACGTTCCACACATGGTAGTTAGTTAGTCCATAGAAAGGGTTAGGATTAGGCTAGCCCTAAGTACTTGGGGAGGCTTTAATGCAAGTGAAATGATGATTTTGAAATGTAAGAAATTATCATGTATCATTTTTATTTAGTACATTAGCAACTATTTGTATGTCTCAATTCAATAACACAACAAGCTACAATCTAAAGATGAGCTGCGATTTTAAATGGCAAACAGTCTAAACATTTTCAGCTTCATAAATTATACAGTGGGGCTCGAAAATTTGGGCACCCAAGGTAAAAATTTGTATTAATGTGCATAAAGAAGCCAAGAAAAGATGGAAAAATCTCCAAAAAGCATCAAATGACAGATTAGACATTCATATAATATGTCACAAAAATGTATTGTCACAAAATGTCACAACATTTTTATTTCCATCATTTACACTTTCAAAATAACAGCAAAAAAAGAAATGGCAGAGATAATACCATGTACCCCCCCATTTGGCAAGTATCACAGCTTGGCAACACTTCTTGTAGCCAGCCAAGAGTCTTTAATTCTTGTTTGAGGTGTCTTCGCCCATTCTTCTTCCAAAAGTCTTCCAGTTCTCTGAGATTTCTGGGCTGTCTGTTACGCACTTCTCCATTTAGGTCTATCCATTGATTTTACATTATGTTGAGGTCAGGAGATTGTGAAGGCCATGGCAAAACCTTCAGTTTTTAGGGGTTTAGGATCATTATCCATTTGTAGAAGCCATCCTCTCTTTAACTTCAGCTTTTTTTACAGATAGAAATAGCTGATTTGCTATTTCTATCTGAAATTTTATTGAATCCATTATTCCTTCCACTCTTGAAATGCCCCCCCCCCAATGCTTAACAGTTGGACAGAGGTTCTTTTCAT
>NC_045741.1:25296656-25296739 GCF_008692095.1 Etheostoma spectabile
GCCCTTTCTTCTCCAAACGTACCTTTGCTCAGTCCGGCCAGAAAGTTTTATTTTAACCTCATTGGTCCACAGAACTTGTTCCC
>NC_045741.1:25296749-25299212 GCF_008692095.1 Etheostoma spectabile
TGCATCAGGCTTGTCTATATGTTCATGATTTTTGTGGTGAGTCTTGGCATTTAAAACCTTAAGATTGACATCACCTGGTCTTTCCAGACAATGATTGAGAAAAATCCATGACACTGTCAGGTCTCAGCTTTCCAAAGGGGGGGTGCATGCTTGAAACTCTGCAGGGGGCCTAAACTTTTGCAGACACCATTTTTTCTGTTATTTTGAAAGTGTAAATGATGGAAATGAAATGTAACTTTTTGTGACATATTATAAGTATATTGTTTGTCATAGAATCTGACATTTTTAAAAAAAATAATAATAAAAATAATAATGGCAACCGCTATGGTATTTTCAGCACTTGTGCAAAAATCTTGTTAAAGATTTGTGACCAACTGCCAAACTGCTTTGACGACACATTAATTTCCCCACTGAATTATGCGTGATTAAATGAGGAAGATAAAACCTCCTTTAGAGTAAAGAATTCCAGGAATACATATATTATACAAAGCCAGAAACATACCTTTCCCAGACCAGCAATCATGGGTGTGTTTTCTGTGCTGTAATTTTCAGAAAGAGAGAAAATAGACCCTTAAATTTAGATCTTGACCATTGTTTAATGCATTTGTGGTACTTATCTTATAAGTAAGACAATGTATTGTGTTACCCTGGTCTGAAGTTTCTCTCCTGTCCTCCTCCAAACAGCATGGGATACAAAGGTGTTTTCGTTCCAGGGCCGTTCACGTACAAAGCACCAATCCGAGGGGCATAGAACTACAAATGTTACAAAACCTGTCAATAACATGTATTAACATATTTGTGATGCCAAATAAAGATATTTTATATAACAGATGCCTGACCTTGTGTCCTACTATGGTGAGGTAATCCACTCCCAGTACACAGGCATCCACTCGGATTTTCCCCAGAGCCTGAGCAGCATCAGTGTGGAGCAGGATCCTGAGCCGATCAGTCTGCTTGTTGAGAGAGTTTATTCTCTGGCAGATCTCTTGGACCGGCTGACAAGAGATACATGTTTCAGCATTTAAGGCACATTAGACTGCACTGTACACAGAGCTTTTTGTTTTAACATTGGAAGTGTATTGATACAAAGAATGATTTAACAGCTTCATCAGCACCTATTTCACCTTCACAAATTGAAGGATTGTTCTACTCTAATATCTTTTATGATAATAAAAGTAGAATGTCTCTAACAGCAATACTGAGAGTACTAAAAGATACATTTACAGGTGACCGTAGAAAAGTCTATTTCTATCTTACCATGATGACTCCTGTTTCATTGTTGGCCAGCATGATAGAGATGAGACAAGTGTTGGGACGCACCGCAGTAACGATATCCTCCACCACCACACAGGCAGTCACCTTAGACACGGGCACATATGTCACATCTGTGACAAAAACAGTTACCCAAGCAAGTCAAGAAAGGGTATAAATGTAAGGAAGCTACTATAGAATACAATAAAAAAATTCTCCTGGTATTAATCTGAATAACATTTAACAGGATTGTCTCCTACCAGCCTTGCCATCTTTCTGTAGGTGCTCAGCTACTAGTTTGACCGAGTCATGTTCCACATTTGAGGTGATAATGTGAGGAAGAGCATTGGTGCCATTCTGTTGCCCTTCACCTTGCTCTGCAGCCCTGCAGCTTCTCCTGAAGTGCTCTACAGCAGTCTGAAGCACCAGATTATTGGCCTGAAAGAAGACTTGTTTGCTATGAACCGCTATTCTGCACAAAATATTTTTCAGAATCACACAAAACTGATGTACAGTGGGGCTCAAAAGTTTGGGCACCCCAGGTAAAAATTTGAATTAATGTGCATAAAGAAGCCAAGAAAACATGAAAACAAAAAAATGGTGTCTGCAAAAGTTTGGACACCCTGCAGTTAATACCTTGTACTGCCCCCCCCCCCCTTTGGCAAGTATCACAGCTTGGCAACACTTCTTGTAGCCAGCCAAGCCATTAATGGTTGAAGACCTTCCTTTTTGATGCTGCCTTTCTTTAAATGACTGCTCATTTCTTAAAATTTCTTATGCTGCACTGTAACTTTTATTCTTGTGTTTTATGTGTCTATTTTTTAACTGTCTATTCATGTGTTTTACCGGTTTTTAATGCTTATGATTTTTAACTGTTTGTACTTGTGTTTTATCTGTTTAACTGATTTTGTGTAAAGCACTTTGAATTGCCCTGTTGCTGAAATGTGCTCACAAATAAAGCTGCCTTGCCTTTAATTCTTGTTTGAGGTATCTTCGCCCATTCTTCTTCCAAAAGTCTTCCGGTTCTCTGAGATTTCTGGGTTGTCTGTCACGCACTGCTCCTTTAAGGTCTATCCATTGATTTTACATTATGTTGAGGTCAGGAGATTATGAAGGCCGTGGCAAAACCTCCAGTTTACACCTCTTGATGTAATGCAGGGGTCATCAACTATATTTGTCAGAGGGCCAGAATTTTGCCAGACAGTCTCCTTG
>NC_045741.1:25299575-25300294 GCF_008692095.1 Etheostoma spectabile
TGCCTGATTTATATATATAATATTATATATATATATATATAAATAAATAATTTGCAACAAAACGGTTGCTGTTGCAAAAGAATACAATCTGCGCCGTCACCACCACACTAAACATTTATTCATATCCTGAGCAGTCAGAGGCGCGTCAGAGAAAAATCGCCGCACTGAAATCTGCCTACTCCACGCAAGTGGCATTACTACTCGAACTTTAACTGATCAAGAGAGAGTATTTGATTTTGGGGTGTAGCCTAATAGAGTCATAATGGTGGTGATTACTGAGAAGAGACTCAGTTTGTTGCTGCTTTCAGTTGCTTAATAGTGTAGAATAGGCCTACATATTTTCTCTTTGATCCTCACAATTTGGGAATCCAGTCGCGGGCCGGATCGACGGCTTGGCGGGCCGCATTCGGCCCGCGGGCCGCCAGTTGATGATCACTGATGTAATGCATCGTGGATTTTGAGGTGTGTTTGGGATCATTATCCATTTGTAGAAGCAATCCTCTCTTTAACTTCAGCTTTTTCACAGATATAAATAGATGATTTGCTGAAATTTTTTTGAATCAATTTTTCCTTCTACTCGGGAAATGTTCCCTGTGCCACTGGCTGCAATACAACCCCAGGGCATGATTGATCCCCCCCATGCTTGACAGTTGGACAGAGGTTCTTCTCCAAACGTACCTTTGCTCATTGCGGCCAAAAAGTTCTATTTTAACCTCATC
>NC_045741.1:25300319-25305791 GCF_008692095.1 Etheostoma spectabile
GGAGAGAGAGGAGAGAGAGAGAATAATCATTTAAAGCCTTTGTGTTACAAATGCCGTGCAGGTCATGAACGGTCTCTGACAACATTGTGTAGGGTTAGAGGACACTCTTTTTGTCACTGTCAAGGCAAAACACATAGAACAGAGACGAGGAGTCATAAGATCACCTTGTTAATGTTGGCCCGATGGACACGTTACATGTGTTGGAGCATAGCAGAACCAGGTTATTGGCTGTTGAAGTGGATCTTGTCTTTAAAGACGGCCTGAAAAAAAAACATACTGATTGTTACACTTTTTTTAATGCAGAAAAATGGAAGCAAAGATAAGCTAATTATTATAATTTGTAATCAAGAACAAAATACCTGTTAACAAAGTCATAGTAAAGTTCAAATGAACACAATCACACCATAAACTGATACATTACTATTGACATCGATCACAGTTTCCATCCCTCAAATGGATTCAAACTTACCTTCAGTCTGTTCCTCCAGGTAAAGTTTGGTACTTTGCATATGACTTTCAATCTGACAGATTACAGGTCACTAGTTCCGCAGCCTAACAGACACATAATAAATCAGTTGCTACAAATGAAACATAATGACGTTTTTGGTGTCTATAAATAAACAATATGTAAGGTATTAGGTTACAATTTGGTCACTTTCATCAAAAAATTATGTTTTTGTCATATTTGACATTCTGACAGTATTACATGAGTTAGATCATCTGTGAAACGGAACAGAAACGTACCAACAGCTGCGACCAACGCTGGAGCATAGTAGGTCTTGTTATACAATCCATTTGAAGGACACGTTCCACACATGGTATTTTAGTTAGTCCATAGAAAGGTTAGTTAGGCTAGCCCTAAGTATTGGGGAGGCTTTAATGCAAGTGAAATGATGATTTTGAAATGTAAGAAATTATCATGATCATTTTTATTTATACTTAGCAACTATTTGTTGTCTCAATTCAATAACACACAAGCTACAATCTAAAGATGACTGCTGATTTAAATGGCAAACGTCTAAACATTTTCAGCTTCATAAATTATACAGTGGGGCTCGAAAATTTGGGCACCCAAGGTAAAAATTTGTATTAATGTGCATAAAAAGAAGCCAAGAAAAGATGGAAAAATCTCCAAAAAGCATCAAATGACAGATTAGACATTCATATAATATGTCACAAAAATGTATTGTCACAAATGTCACAACATTTTTATTTCCATCATTTACACTTTCAAATAACAGCAAAAAAGAAATGGCAGAGATAATACCATGTACCCCCCATTTGGCAATATCACAGCTTGGCAACACTTCTTGTGCCATGCCAAGAGTCTTTAATTCTGTTGAGGTGTCTTCGCCCATTCTTCTTTTCCAAAAGTCTTCCAGTTCTCTGAGATTTCTGGGCTGTCTGTTACGCACTTCTCCATTTAGGTCTATCCATTGATTTACATTATGTTGAGGTCAGGAGATTGTGAAGCCATGGCAAAACCTTCAGTTTTTAGGGGTTTAGGATCATTATCCATTTGAAAGCCATCCTCTCTTTAACTTCAGCTTTTTTACAGATAGAAATAGCTGATTTGCTATTTCTATCTGAAATTTATTGAATCCATTATTCCTTCCACTCTTGAAATGCCCCCCCCCAATCTTAACAGTTGGACAGAGGTTCTTTTCATTACATTCTGTGCCCTTTCTTCTCCAAACGTACCTTTGCTCAGTCCGCCAGAAAGTTTTATTTAACCTCATTGTCCACAGAACTTGTTCCCACAATGCATCAGGCTTGTCTATATTTCATGATTTTTGTGTGTGAGTCTTGGCATTTAAAACCTTAGATTGACATCACCTGGTCTTTCCAGACAATGATTGAGAAAAATCCATGACACTGTCAGGTCTCACTTTCCAAAGGGGGGTGCATGCTTGAAACTCTGCAGGGGCCTAAACTTTTGCAGACCCATTTTTTCTGTTATTTTGAAAGTGTAAATGATGGAAATGAAAGGTAACTTTTTGTGCATATATAAGTATATTGTTTGTCATAGAATCTGACATTTTTAAAAAAAATAATAATAAAATAATAATGGCAACCGCTATGATTTTCAGCACTTGTGCAAAAATTTTGTTAAGTTTGTGACCAACTGCCAAACTGCTTTGACGACACATTAATTTCCCCACTGAATTATGCGTGATTAAATGAGGAAGATAAAACCTCCTTTAGAGTAAAGAATTCAGGTACATATATATACAAAGCCAGAAATACCTTTCCCAGCCAGCAATCATGGGTGTGTTTTTCTGTGCTGTAATTTTCAGAAAGAGAAAATAGACCCTTAAATTTAGATCTGACCATTGTTTAATGCATTTGTGGTACTTATCTTATAAGTAAAGACAATGTATTGTTTTACCCTGGTCTGAAGTTTCTCTCCTGTTCCTCTCCAAACAGCATGGGATACAAAGTGTTTTCGTTCCAGGGCCGTTCACGTACAAAGCACCAATCCGAGGGGCATAGAACTACAAATGTTACAAACACTGTCAATAACATGTATTAACATATTGTGATGCCAAATAAAGAATTTTATATAACAGATGCCTGACCTGTTCCTACTATGGTGAGGTAATCCACTCCCAGTCAACAGGCATCCACTCGGATTTTCCCCAGAGCCTGAGCAGCATCAGTGTGGAGCAGGATCCTGAGCCATCAGTCTGCTTGTTGAGAGAGTTTATTCTCTGGCAGATCTCTTGGACCGGCTGACAAGGATACATGTTTCAGCTTTAAGCACATTGACTGCACTGTACCAGAGCTTTTTGTTTAACATTGGAAGTGTATTGATACAAAGAATGATTTAACAGCTTCATCAGCACCTATTTCACCTTCACAAATTGAAGGATTGGTTCTACTCTAATTCTTTTTATAATAAAAAGTAGAATGTCTCTAACAGCACTCGAGAGTACTAAAAGATACATTTACATGACCTAGAAAAGTCTATTTCTACTTACCATGATGACTCCTGTTTCATTGTGGGCCACATGATAGAGATGAGACAATGTGTTGGACGCACGCAGTAACGATATCCTCCACCACCACAACAGGCAGTCACCTTAGACACGGGCACATATGTCATCTGTGACAAAAACAGTTACCCCAAGCAAGTCAAGAAAGGGTATAATGTAAGGAAGCTACTATAGAATACATAAAAAAATTCTCCTGGTATTATCTAATAACATTAACCGGATTGTCTCCTCCTCCAGCCTGCCATCTTTCTGAGTGCTCAGCTACTAGTTTGACCGAGTCATGTTCCACTTTGGTGATAATGTGAGAAGAGCATTGGTGCCATTCTGTTGCCCTTCACCTTGCTCTGCAGCCCTGCATCTTCTCCTGAAGTGCTCTACAGCAGTCTGAAGCACCAGATTATTGGCCTGAAAGAAGACTTGTTTGTCTATGACCGCTATTCTGCACAAAATATTTTTCAATCACACAAACGTTGTACATTGGGCTCAAAGTTTGGCACCCCAGGTAAAAATTGAATTAATGTGCTAAAGAGCCAAGAAAACATGAAAACAAAAAATGGTGTCTGCAAAGTTTGGACACCCTGCAGTTAATACTTGTACTGCCCCCCCCCCCCTTTGGCAAGTATCAGCTTGGCAACACTTCTTGTAGCCAGCCAAGCCATTAATGGTTAAGACCTTCCTTTTTGATGCTGCCTTTCTTTAAAGACTGCTCATTTCTTAAATTTTCTATGCTGCACTGTAATTTTATTCTGTGTTTTATGTGTCTATTTTTTAACTGTCTATTCATGTGTTTTACGCGTTTTAATGCTTATGATTTTTAACTGTTTGTACTGTGTTTTTTATCTGTTAAACTGATTTTGTGTAAAGCACTTTGATATTCCCTTTTGCTGAAATGTGCCTACAAATAAAGCTGCCTTGCCTTTAATTCTTGTTTGAGGTATCTTTCGCCCTTCTTCTCCAAAAGTCTTCCGGTTCTCTGAGATTTCTGGTTGTCTGTCACGCCACTGCTCCTTTAGGTCTATCCATTGATTTTACATTATGTTAGGGTCAGGAGTTATGAAGGCCGTGGCAAAACCTCCAGTTTACACCTCTTGATGTAATGCAGGTCATCAACTATATTTGTCAGAGGGGCCAGAATTTTGCCAGACAGTCTCCTTGGGGCCGGACCCTTAAATAAAAATTAAATAAACTAAATTTTGTATAACATTATGATTGATTGTTATTGTTAATACTTTTTCCATTTCACTACAAAACTGAAGGCCTTTATGAGTCAGGTTCCTATTACCTATACCACAGACAACCACCAGGGTGATAGATTTTTGCCTCACACTCAATTAAGTCAATTTTACTTATAGAGCACTTAAAAACAAACACTGAGAGTGAAGGGTCTCTTACAGAGGTAAAATGGCACTCTCAAGCTATGAACGCAAAGTGTGATATTGAAAACAGGTCCTTCAATGATGACTGACTGAAAAGTACCATTATCATGCCAACTTCCGGAATGCCTCACCAGTATGCCTGATTTATATATATATTATTATATATATAATATAAATAATTTTGCAACAAAACGGTTGCTGTTGCAAAAGAATACAATCTGCGCCGTCACCACCACACTAAACATTTAAATTTTAAGATTTCATATCCTGAGCAGTCAGAGGCGCGTCAGAGAAAAATCGCCGCACTGAAACTGCCTACTCCCACCACCAAGTGGCATTACTACTCGAACTTTAACTGATCAGAAGAGAGTAGTTTGATTTTGGGTGGTAGCCTAAATAGAGTCATAATGGTGGTGATACTGAAAGAGACTCAGTTGTTGCTGCTTTCAGTTGCTTTATATAGTGTAGATTAGGCCTACATATTTTCTCTTTGATCCTCACAATTGGAATCCAGTCGCGGGCCGATCGAACCTTGGCGGGCCGATTCGGCCGCGGGGCCGCCAGTTGATGATCACTGATGTAATGCATCGTGGATTTTGAGTGTGTGTTGGGATCATTATCCATTTGTAGAAGCAATCCTCTCTTTACTTCAGCTTTTTCACAGATATAATAATGATTTGCTGAATTTTTTTGAATCATTTTTCCTTCTACTCGGAAATGTTCCCTTGCCACTGCTGCAATACAACCCCAGGGCATGATTGATCCCCCCATGCTTGACAGTTGGACAGAGGTTCTTCTCCAAACGTACCTTTGCTCATTGCGGCCAAAAAGTTCTATTTTAACCTCATCGGTCCACAGAACTTGTTCCCACAATGCATCAGGCTTGTCTATATGTTCATTTGCAAACTTCAAACGCTGATTTCTGTGGTGAGGACGTAGAAGAGGTTTTCTTCTGACGACTCTTCCATGAAGACTATGTTTGTACGAGTATCTCTTTATAGTGGAATGGTGTAGCCCAACTCCAGTGTCTCCAAGTCTTTCTGGATGGATCGGGCAGTCTAACGGGGGTCTGGACTTGCTTTTCTCTCAATCCTGCGAGC
>NC_045741.1:25305801-25306460 GCF_008692095.1 Etheostoma spectabile
TGATATTTTTCTTGGTCTTCCAGATCTTTAACTTCCACTGTTCCTGATGATTGATTTCGGGCATCTGGTAAGGATGCCTCCTGGGTGCCTCCCTAGGGAGGTGTTCCAGGCACGTCCAGCTGGGAGGAGCGCTCGGGGAAGACCCAGATAGAGTGGAGAGGATTATATCTCCAACCTGGCTGGGAACGCTCGGGATCCCACGTCGGACTGGTTGATGTGGCTGGGAAAGGGAAGTTTGGGGTCCCTTCTGGAGATGCCCCGCGACCCGATACCGGATAAGCGGATGAAGATGGATGGATGGATGGATGTTCCTGATGACGGCCATTTCTTAGTTATATTCTGAACGGAGGTCATCAGCGTCTGAAAACCCTTTGCTATCTTCTTCTAGCCTTCTCCTGCTTTGTGAGCGTCAACTATTTCCAGCTGCAAGGAAGAAGCCAGGTGCTGATTGTTGGGGGGGGGGGGGGGGGGGTGGGGGGGGGGGGGGGGGGGGGGGGGGGCGATTGATTCTGGGCATTAAAACCTTAAAATTGACATCACCTGGTCTTTCCAGACGATGATTGAGAAAAATCCATGACACTGTCAGGTCTCAGCTTTCCAAAGGGGAGGTGCATGCTAGAAATTCTGCAGGGGGCCCAAACTTTTGCAGACGCCATTTT
>NC_045741.1:25306470-25306998 GCF_008692095.1 Etheostoma spectabile
TTTCTGTTATTTTTGAAAGTGTAAATGATAAATAGGGTTAGGGTTATAAATAAAATCTAACTTTTTGTGACATATTATACGAATGTCTAATCTGTCATACGATGCCTTTTGGAAAGTTTTCCATCTTTTCTTGGCTTCTTTATGCACGCTAATACAAATGTTTACCTGGGGTGCCCACACTTTTGAGCCCCACTGTAGCTTTTAAAAACCAGAGCAGAAAGGGCACCAACAGACTGATTACCTCTGTTCCACCTGATGTGAAAATGATGTCTTCTGCTTTACCTCCAACCATTCTCGCCACACTCTCTCTGGAGTGATTAATTATTACCTTGGCTTTAGTACCTAGAAATAAAATTGATGTATACAAAAAGAACTTTATTGTTTGCATGCTAAAATTTTAACAACATCATTTTTTGGGTGCTGAGAAGGCACATTAGGGAAAGTCAGCATTAGCTTACAGATAGTAAATTATTTTCACTCACTCACTCACACACTCACAATCACACACTCCCACGCACGCACGCACGC
>NC_045741.1:25307008-25313272 GCF_008692095.1 Etheostoma spectabile
CACGCACGCACGCACGCACGCACACACACACACATTGATAAAGGTTTAAGTATTCTTCACCTGCTATATAATTGCTACTCGGGTTTCCCCAGGCATCCTGGAGGGCCTCAGAAATGGCTTGGATCACTTGTGGTTCCAGTGGACACGTGGCATTGTAATCCATGTAGATCCTACATTACATAAGATACATTGGAGAGAAATGTTCTCTCATTTTATGTTTAACAAAAACATCAAGAGCATTAAATTAATCTAATTAATCTAATTTTGCATTCACTCAGCTTAACTTTCAGAGTAAATGACCAACTAATAAGACACGACCAAGCCTTCCTACCTGTCTAGACTCATTTCGGAATAATGTTGAAAGGTATGGCCAGTGAAGGTGGTGATGTCATCAGATTGTTTGGCCACAACACTCCTAGGGACAAATATGATATTACATATATTATAAAAATATTTAGCAGAATGGTTATGTCTACATTTATTAGTCAGGAAATATTTCCAAAACATTACCAAGTTTATATTGATATCTCTCCACTTTTAAATTAGTGAGAGTTGCATTTATTTCGAAAGCATGCGTGAGTTTCGACTGCAATGTGTTTAAAGGACAGTAGTAGAGTAGTAGAAGAAGTATTAGGTATTATTCCCAGCTGATGTAACTACTGTATAGGCTAGCCACTCCAATTCTAATCATTGCAGTATGTACTTAAAAGCCAGCTGGGAATCAAACAGAGACTACAGCGGTGTATTACACATTTGAAGCGTTAGCATAACACTGTCCACTCTGTCAGCTCCCGTTACATGCCCGCTGTCAGCGGCAGCTGGGACAGGGACCGCTAACGCTATACTCCTCACTAACGTTAAGTTATCGGGCAGCTTCCTGGTACCAACTATGCTTTAACGCACGGGGAAACGGGGAAAATAACTGGGACATTAGCTAAAACAATATGTCCCGTCCCTGGAAATGCCTATGAGACCTGGATGATATTTAGCCAGTTTACGCTAAATTACGGTAAGTAACATCTGTTAACTTTAGCTAAGGCTAACGTTAGCAAGTGCTGCTAAATCATTTTTGCTAGTATAATTACATTTAACTGTTAATCTAATTTCAAGCTGTAGTTTATGAATAAGATATTCTGCTGTCACCTGACACGGCAGGCTGAAATTCTTGGCTTTGTGTCTAACCTTGTGAAGGGATGTGAAGGTGTCCTGGATAGGTTTACTACTGCCTGTGTCAATCATTAGCTAGCTAGCTAACTAGCCAGGATGTATGACTGGACTGGATGAGACAGCAGTACTCCGCTGGGTCGCCAGGTGTCTTAAAGGGGAAGCTGCAAATAAATGAAATATTTCAGAGAACGCTCAAAACTATTTTAATTGACCCATTTTCTCTCTCTCTCTCTCTCTCTCTCTCTCTCTCTCTCTCTCTCTCTCTCTCTCTCTCTATATATATATATATATATATATATATATATATATATATATATATATATCTTAGCACATAAGTAAAAGCGAAGAGCATTAAGTCTTAATGTAGGTTTTCTTTTTTAACTGTAATGTTACCACTCAAAAGGCAGGATTAACTGTTTACTTACAGCACAAGAACCAGAAAGATGAATTAAATTCGAATCTAACGTTAGTAGATGATGATTTACACATAAATAAGTAATAACTCATATTTATTTGTGCTGCTTGGTTACAACAACAAATACTGAAAATGGGTCAATATTCTATAAAGAAGAGGAGTCCACACTTAGTGTTGCATAATTTTCAGGTTTATTTAATATATGACAATGTGTTTAGTGTACACAAACAATTGACGCCAACTCCAACACTCAGAGACACTGACTGAACTACTGCCCATTTAAGATTTTGCAAAAGGGTGCAGCTTTATAATACACTGTTCACAGCAATCATGTTTATATACAATGCAAAATAATTTGGAGAAGGAAATAAACAGAAAGCAACTAGTGACATTTGAAAATAAAGAAAATAAAAAAAGATTAGATGTGGAAGAACAAAAATGTAAATGATATTCCTTCAAAAGGGGAAGGGAGGTATTAGAAAAAGTAGATTTTGTAAAGGCTGTCAGAGCATGATAGTGATATTGAAAAAGGAGTAAGTGTGACAGTAAGGTTACCTATAGCAATACTCTGTACAAGAGGCAATCACAGGGCCATCACCATCCAACATCCCTTCACACGTAAGTGGACAGATAATTACAGGTAGATCCCATTACCTCCATTTGGTTCCCTGATAGTAACCAACCTACAATCAATAAGGAACCAGACTGTGAAAACAAAAGACAGGTCAACATAACCACTGCAGCAAAATAAGTATTTTCAAATATCAACATACATTCAGTGTGATCTTTTTGTGACTGCACCAACAAAACTTTGGTTGGCTCAAATGTGAAGCACATTTAAATGCCCAATGAAAACACCAAGACCAATCTCAACACAGATCAGACTGGAGCAATTCCGGGCTCGCATTTTAAGATTGTGTTTTCATTTAAATAAGACAGAAAGGAGTGCTTGAGACAGTATAATGTACAGAACAGCAGGGCATTCCCTCAATGATGATGCTACAGCCAGATAAATTACAACTGCAGTCTCTGCCAACACAGGCTGTGATAGACTTTGATCATAACATTGATCACAGGACTTGCTACACAACAAGCAAAAGATATTAACAGACATTTGACTGTTTGATTAGCCACAACTACTGACAGTTATGTGTATGGTTGTAAAATGTTTTGAGTGGATCACTTCAGAAATATGTCCACAACACACAGAATGCGAAAATATGTTTATAGTAGAGTAAGGTATTGAATGAATTACCTCAGCAACAACAATAAAAACATACTGAATTGCTGTTACAATTTAATCCCCTGCTAAATATATTATTCTTGTGCTTTTGTGTGATTGGAGACGTTGTCCTAGTATGTAAGTGAAGTGTCATACTGTCAGCGAGCATGCTCTCTAGGCTGGCTAACCTGAGGCATGCTTATCAATCAACCTTCACACAACTACTCCCAAGCTGCAACTTTACCTAGTTTTTCAACAGGTTCAATTTTTGGATTGATAATCAATTTGAATGAAATGCAGAAGAAAAAACACAGTAGCAGTTTTCATCAAGGATCAGATGAAGGGTTTAAAAAGAACAGTTGTACAGTCTTTCAACCTGCACTTTGAAACTGTCAACAGTATTGATTGTTTTCCAATCAAAACATGATAGGTTAACACAATAATATGCATATGTACAAACATTAAGTATTCTCTGTGTTATAGACAGTCCATACTATATGACAGCTGATTGCCATATTAGATACAGTGGTGTGAAAAAGTGTTTGCCCCCTTCTCATTTCCTGTTCCTTTGCATGTTGTCACACTTAAGTGTTTCGGAACATCAAACCAATTTAAACAATAGTCAAGGACACACACGTAAACACAAAATGCAATTTGTAAATGAAGGTGTTATTATTAAAGGTGAAAAAAAATCCAAACTATCATGACCCTGTGTGAAAAAGTGGTTGCCCCTGTTAAACATACTTAACTGTGGTTGTCCACACCTGAGTTCAATTTCTCTAGCACACCCAGGCCTGATTATTGCCACACCTGTTCACAATCAAGGCACACTTAAATAGGAGCTGCTTGACACAGTAGGTCCACCAGAAGATCCTAAAAGCTACACATCATGCCGAGACCCAAAGAAATTCAGGAACAATTGAGAAAGAAAGTAATTGAGATCTATCAGTCTGGAAAGGGTTATAAAGCCATTTCCAAAGCTTTGGGAATCCAGCAAACCACAGTGAGAGCCATTATCATCAACAAATGGCGAAGACATGGAACAGTGGTGAACCTTCCAGAGGTGGCTGGCCGCCCAAAATTACCCCAAGAGCGCAGCGAGACTCATCCAAGAGGTCACAAAAGACCCCACAACAAACGTCCAAAGAACTGCAGGCCTCACTTGCCTCAGTTAGGTCAGCGTTCATGCCTCCACCATCAGGAAAAGACTGGGCAAAAATGGCCTGCATGGCAGAGTTCCAAGGAGAAAACCACTGCGAGCAAAAGAACATCAAAGCTCGTCTCAATTTCTCCACAACACATCTTGATGATCCCCAAACTTTTGGGACAACATTCTGTGGACCGATGAGACAAAAGTGGAACTCTTTGGAGTGTGTGTCCAAGATATCTGGCGTAGAAGGAACACTGCATTTATAAAAAGAACATTATACCAACAGTAAATATGGTGGTGGTAGTGTGATGGTCTGGGGCTGTTTTGCTGCTTCAGGACCTGGAGACTTGCCGTGATAAAAGGAACTATGAATTGCTGTCTACCAAGGGATCCTGAAGGAGAATGTCCGACCATCTGTGTACTCAAGCTGAAACAAACTGGGTTCTGCAGCAGGACAATGATCCTAAACACACAGCAAGTCCACCACGAATGGCTGAAGAAAAACAAAATGAAGACTTTGGAGTGGCCTAGCCAAAGGCCTGACCTGAATCCTATTGAGATGTTGTGGTATGACCTTAAAAAGGCCGTTCATGCTCAAAAACCCTCTAAGTAACTGAATTAGGACAATTCTGCAAAGATGAGTGGGCCAAAATTCCTCAGGAAGCTGTAAAAGCCTCATTGCACGTTATCGCAAACGCTTGGTTGCAGTGTTGCGCTAAGGGGGGCCAACAGTTATAGGTTTGGGGGCAATCACTTTTTCACAGGGTCATGATGGTTGGATTTTTTACCTTTAATAAAAACACTTCATTTACAAATTGCATTTTGTGGTTACTTGTGTTGTCGACTAGTTTAAATGGTTTGATTGTTCCGAAACACTTAAGTTGACAACAGGCCAAAGGAACAGGAAATGAGGAAGGGGGCAAACACTTTTTCACACCACTGTATGTAACATTCATACCTTATTGTCTGAATGTGTAAGTAGTGATGATGATGATGATGATGATGATGATGATGATGAGGAAAGCAGGAAAGTGATGTGATCTGCAGACACTTCCAGAACAGTACTATAGCAGCATGGAGGATGTAGTTTGAAAGCAACTGGTGCAGAGGCATAATGTACAGTATGATTGAAAACAGAGGCACTACATTTAATCAATATAAATATCATTCAGAAAACCAGTTCCTTATTCTGTACTGTGAGGAACAGTTTGTACTTTTGTTCATTTATCAAGGTAGCTTTGTGCAGGTGAAGATCGTTGGACCACCTTAATATTCTCTATCTAACAATACTTTGACCTTTTAGATGTATATTAGTTGGGTCAAAGGTCAGGTACAATTATCCTAATCATAAAGGAGATAGTATTATTCAAGAGATCTTCAGCACAAAGAAAGTGGCCAATCAAAATGATTAAACTGTTTAAATAGCATTAACTGCACAGGGACAAGGTTGTATTATTGAAACATTTAAGGAACTCATATTAAAAAGTGCGGTGTGCAGAAATTGCACGGTACTACTACTTTAGAAATATAAATGTCTTTGTAAATAAATACATGCAGAAATAAATAATAAAGCTGTTAAATATCTAAATATATCACATTTTAAAACAAATAAAAGTCAGGTAGAGAATGAGTTTAAATTGGGAGGCTTAATGGTGATGACATTTGATTAGTTATGAATGTGAATGTAAATACCCTTGGTGCTCCTACAAGTAGCTAAACAACATGGATTGATCAAAATGTTGCAAGAACACGATCTATTATGTTGCTTGTTTCCCAGGCTGTGTGTGTTAAGGTTTCAAAGAAGTTTTAAGAAGAGGAGGCAGATATCCGGATTTATAGACAAAGAAAGAAAACCAAATTATTCTAAAGAGTTACACTCACCTTTCATTTTTTTTAATTTATCGTGTATTTTCTAGCTGTACGTTGTATGCAACCCGGGTCAGACATTGTATATATAGCCGTAGACTCGAGAAGAATCTGCATGATTTTAAATTAACTGCAAATTAGCAATGAGATCCTCACTGACATGGCAGCTTTAAGTAAAAACAAATGCCACGGCATTTTTTAAAGATGTAAATGTATAAGGCTTGATGTGTCACTGACAACAACTACAGTACATTACTATACGTATGTGTTCTGAGATAAGAAACTGTTGCTACTTTCTCCATTTTCTTCAATCATCCAGCTATGAATAAACTCCAGTACTGTACAGTGACAGCTTTTTGAAGAGGTTCTTAAGACTATAAGACCCACACTGCAGTAGGGGCCTGACACGGAATGGGCGCTTTGATGGTTGTTGGTGGCTGTGGA
>NC_045741.1:25313282-25319454 GCF_008692095.1 Etheostoma spectabile
GGGGGGGGGGGGGCTCAGCACAAGGTTAGGATAAGGACAAGGATCTATGTACATGTTTAGTCTCTGCATTCATTCTTCTCTCATGAGATTTGTTCTGAGTCTTGTTTCACATCCTCATCTGTCCGGCTCGTCTTCTCGACAGCTTTGACCTGAGAGGCAGAAAAGATGTATTTGTTTTGAAGCTGTGGTGCGTAGTTTCTGTCTCCCCCATGAGGAATAGCAACTCATGTGGCAATGGCTTGAATTTAACGGATGTTCAGTATTATAAAAAAGGTTTAAAGATACATTTTCCAATTAAAAGTGTGTTTACTTTTACCTATAACATATATTTTTTTTACCTGATAGTTCCAGCAAGGAGAGGATTGAATGCATACAGCCAGTCATGCATCTCTTTGTCATTAGTGGCTTGAAGCAATATTCCACGATGTTCTGTACACACGGCGAATGTGTACGGGGTCTGGTGAAAGACAAAACAACTGAGGGTTTCACCAAATAAAGAGCAGAAAGAGGGAATTTTGAAGAGTTTGGTTAATCACCAACCTTCAGCATTGCCTGCTGGTCCTCACTGTACTCCACCTGGGCAGAGGAGAGGTTGAGGATAGCCCGCTCCACAGCGTCTCTCTCTGTGTTGTAGATGTAGACGTACGGCCGGCGCACAACTACATAGCGCTTTACCCATCCGTTTGTTTGTGGCTCCAAGAAATGTAAGTAACCCTTCTTTGACACAATGGGGCTGCAAAAATAGAGATGAAATATCACCACATGTAAAACCAAAAAGGATGTCTCCACAGCAGAGAGTTAATGTGGCAGACTCACCTGACTCTAATTTCCTGGATATCAGGAACAAATTTGCGGGTCCGTAGTTTAGTTTCAGAGGCTCCGTTGATGGAGTTCTTAGCTTCTGCGTCCTGCTCTGTGTTAGGACTAGGGCTGACGGCACGAGAGCGAGGCATAGGCACTCTGTCGTACAGAAACAAGATGCCGATGAGCCTGGGACCAAAGCAGCTACCTACACCTTTCCATCCAGCTGCCAGGGCTTTTCATCATGGTATCACGCTACCAAACATTTTATTCTGAAAATACACAATGTGGCTAATCCAAACTGTCACACACAACAAAGGCCACCATGGCTACCAAGGACGACAATTATTACATAACAATAGCCAAACAAGTTCATCAGGACTGACCTGAGTTCAGCATTGCCATAGCAACCATCAACCAGCGAAGGGCATGTTGAGGAGGGTGTGATTGTGTTGAGAGCAGAGATAGAAGCAGAGTCTCTTAGCATTGTGACTGACATCTCTGAGATCTGTAACACATAAAAACACAGAGATGCATGCTCGCTTAACTGTGAGGAACCAAAAGACAACCTGATTATTTTGTGTGTGTAGGTTAAAATGGAGTGTTTGAGCACTACCTTGCTTTCACTGGCGCTGACACATACAAGGCTGTATTCTCGGTTAAAGGAATGAGTGAGCAGCCGCAAACACTGTGTATAAAGAACAGAGAGCTTAAAATGTCTTCTAAGGTTAGATACAAGCTACTGTAAGGAAAATCAAGACATGAGTTAGATAAAAAACTGACTTGATGTGACAAAGATCATAGAACAAGACAAATTCTTATCTGTCAACAAAATACAGTTAAGACTGCACTAAGTCAAACATGAAAGTAATGATGGCTGACCTTAGCAGCGAGCTCCCTCTGCCTCTCAGTGATGATTTCTGAGCTGGAGCTGACCTCCTGGTCAACCTCGTGGGGTTGAGGAGACTCACTCAGCTCCTCAGTGGTGCAGGTCTGCAGGGACTCCAGGCCCATGAGCAGGGTAGACTCCAGTTTCTCCCTTAGCAGGAGGTAATGTTTGGTCTTCTCCACCTGAGAGAATAGGGTGGGGGGGAGATATCCAAGATATCCAGGACATCACAATCATTGACAATGTCCCTTGCTGAAACTTAGAGAAAGTTGTCTGCAAGGAACTTTTGGAAATTGTAAAGGAAAAAAGTTTATTTGACAAATTCCAGTCTGGCTTCCATCAGAGGCACAGCTGCTTTTAATACCATACAGTGGTGTGAAAAAGTGTTTGCCCCCTTCCTCGTTTCCTGTTCCTTTGCAGGGTTGTCACACTTAAGTGTTTCGGAACATCAAACCAATTTAAACAATAGTCAAGGACAACACAGTAACACGAAATGCAATTTGTAAATGAAGGGTTATATAAAGGTGAAAAAAAATCCAAACCATCATGACCCTGTGTGAAAAAGTGATTGCCCCTAAACCTAATAACTGGTTGGGCCACCCTTAGCGCAACAACTGCAACCAAGCGTTTGCGTTAACGTGCAATGAGGCTTTACAGCGTCCTGGAGGAATTTTGGCCCACTCATCTTTGCAGAATTGTCCTAATTCAGTTACATTAGAGGGTTTTTTGAGCATGAACGGCCTTTAAGGTCATACCCCACAATCTCAATAGGATTCAGGAGGACTTTGGCTAGGCCACTCCAAAGTCTTCATTTGTTTGTCTTCAGCCATTCGGTGGTGGACTTGCTGGTGTGTTTAGGATCATTGTCCTGCGCAGAACCCAAGTTGTTTCAGCTTGAGTACACGAACAGATGGTCGGACATTTCCTTCAGGATCCCTTGGTAGACAGCAGAATCATAGTTCCTTTATCACGGCAAGTCTTCCAGGTCCTGAAGCAGCAAAACAGCCCCAGACCATCACACTACACCACCATATTTTACTGTTGTATAATGTCTTTTATGAAATGCAGTGTTCCTTTAGCCAGATATACTTGGACACACACCTTCCAAAGAGTTCCACTTGTCTCATCGGTCCACAGAATGTGTCCCAAAAGTTTGGGGTCATCAAGATGTGTTGTGGAGAAATTGAGACGAGCTTTGATGTTCTTTTTGCTCAGCAGTGGTTTTCTCCTGGAACTCTGCCATGCAGGCCTTTTTGCCAGTCTTTTCCTGATGGTGGAGGCATGAACGCTGACCTTAACTGAGGCAAGTGAGGCCTGAGTTCTTTGGACGTTGGGTGGGGTCTTTGTGACCTCTTGGATGAGTTGTCGCTGCGCTCTTGGGGTAATTTTGGGCGGCCAGCACTCCTGGGAAGGTTCACCCACTGTTCCATGTCTTCGCCATTTGGGATAAGGCTCTCAGTGGTTCGCTGGATTCCAAAGCTTTAAATGGCTTTATAACCCTTTCCAGACTGATAGATCAATTACTTTCTTTCTCAATTGTTCCTGAATTTTTGGGTCTCGGCATGATGTGTAGCTTTAAGGATCTTCTGGTGGACCTACTGTGTCAAGCAGCTCCTATTTAAGTGATGCTTGAGTGAACAGGTGTGGCAATAATCAGGCCTGGGTGGGCTAGAGAAATTGAATCAGGTGGGGACAACCACAGTTATAGTATGTTTTAACACGGGGGGCAATCACTTTTTACACAGGGCCATGATAGTTTGGATTTTTTTCAACTTTAATAATAAACACCTCATTACAAATTGCTTTGTGTTTACTTGTGTTGTCTTGACTATTGTTTAAATTGGTTTGATGTTCCGAAACACTTAAGTGTGACAAACATGCAAAGGAACAGGAAATGAAGAAGGGGGCAAACACTTTTTCACACCACTGTACATCATAATATTTTATTATGTCTGAGGAGGTGGGTTGGGACATCTGGTAATGTATAGCTCATGAATGGTTGTCTTCCTACCTTTTTAATCGTAACTTGTTTGTATCTGTTATCTGATTGTGCTTCTTAAACTGTGGAGCTCCTCAAGGATCTATCCTAGGTCCTGGCCTATTCTCCCTGTACATGCTCTCATACTTTGGGATGACTGTGTCTCTTGTCAATTGCTATGCTGATGATACAGTATCCTGTTTTATGTATTTGTGAAACCAGCTGAATTTTCCACTTTTGCTTAATTATTACATAATTGTTTACAGAAGTTTATAGACTGGATGTCTCATGGTTTTCTGCAGTTAAATCACAACAAAACTGAAGTTCTTTTCTTGAAAACTTACATGTGCACTTAGGTTCTCTGGCTTCTAACAATTAATTACATTTTTTACCTAAGAGCCTGAAGAACCACAGTAACGGTATGCTTAGACACATTTATGGTGAAGGGTGATGACTGCACTAATACATTTTGTTGAAAAGCCCTCCTAGAGACACACCAAGAGCCACCACATCTGTATAAAGGAGTGCATTTCTGAATCCAATTCACCTATTACAACCGATGACCACATTTCCATTTATTTAAATGTTTAAAAATCTTTCTTCAGTTGATAATAGCCGTAACTTTGCTAAAAAAAATAAAATAAACCAATGCCCTCACATCTTGAAGGAGGCTGAGTTTCTCTAGCTCCCACTGGTGGTCCAGAATGAGGCTGTCACTACGGGGCCTCCACCCAGCCAGGTTCTCCTCCCCACGGACGTAGGCCACTGAGGTGTCCAGCACCCGCCTGCGTCTCCTCTGCATACCTGGAGTGGTTAGGCGCAGGGTTAGAAATGATGCACAGGTGAACTTAATGCTAAATAGTGACTTCGTCTCACCTGGGCTTCCTGCCTCTGCTAGGTTACATAGGCTGACCTCATAAACTCCAGTTACACGGTTTCTAGAGAAAGACGGAGCTCTTTATCAATAGAGCGAGAACAGGAGGTGCATGATGCTTTTCATAGTTTGAAGTTTCAAACTCACCCATCTGCCGCTCTCAGGCTTCCAGTACCAAAAAGGTTTCGAATAGAGCGGGAGGCTGAGAGCTTTGTGTCTCGAGAGTAAAACACCATGCAGATATCTTTGGTTATGATTGCAGGCTGGAGGCAGTTCTCCATCTGCAAGTGATAAAACAGGAGGGGTTTTCTGACAATGATCTTGTAGAGTAATTCACCTCTGATACTGTAAGAGCTCATTTCTCTCATGAATGCAGACACTGTGCTGTACCTCCAAGTAGGCTGATAAGGTCATGTAGCTTTTCTCTCCATACGGAGTGACTCGGTTTAAGAGCAGGGAGTTGTGCATGGAGCTATCCCAAGCGGCCTCGAAGCGGTAGAAAGTCCTGAGGTGATCCAAGAAGACAAGAAAATAAATCAGTGATATAATCAGCGGTCAAAATGTAATGTCTTCTACTGAAACAACAAATTAGGAGCATAAAAACATAGATGTAATATGTATAGATATTGTATTTATATATGTAACATAATAATAACAATACTTCAATAATCAAAAATATTTCACATACAGAAAGACGTAGACTAAAATATGATTTGATAAGACAATATAATCATTAGTAAATACAGTCATAGTCAATTTACTTTTGGCATTGTACAGTATTTAATCATTGTAAGTATTCCTAAAATTGCAATACAACAGTACCAAGGAAATATTTTTGCATGCAACAGGTTTTCTCAATTTTTGCTCTGCCTTGTACAAAACAGCACAGAAAAACTATGAGCTGAGATGACAATTAGTACAGAAAAAGGAGGAGGGGGTGAGAGGCAGCCAGACAAAGTGAGGGACAGGGCAGGGAAATACCTATGGTCAATTCCCAAGGAAATACTGTGAGAAAGAAGAAATCAGCAAAACAATAGAAAGTGAGAGTCGGGTAGTATGTTGTAATTGTGTGGCTGGGATGGTGTTGGTCTTTTTTTCACACTATTATCTCATTATCCAAACACTGCCACGGATTGTACAGCTCACCTAACCCTAACCCCAGGTCAAATAACAACACATGACAAAACAACACAGCAAAACAATACTGCTTTCTGTTACGCCTGTGATTTATTCCATATACGTTAAAGTACACCATATTTCCTATTTCCCCTGAGATGAAATATTCACACACTGAAATCAGTTATCCTTCTGGCCTGAATCCTGGTACAGCCTAAAATATAAAAAAGATAATCCAAACATAAATTGTAAAAGGAAACTAATGTTTCTGTAAACCATAAAAACAGGCTGAAAGGGCTCTTCATGAGATTCAGATGTTGGGCCCACTAGCATTGGACCGAAGTGACCTTGTGGGAAAGTGAACAATGTGTCACCCAAAAGAAAGCAAACAGCAATGAACTGAGTTGACTCTAGTAAAGAGAACTCACTGCTGCTTTGTGTGAATAAAGGGGATTCAGTGTAGAGATGGCCTGTTTTTTAAGTAATTACGCGCGCGCGCGCACACACACACACA
>NC_045741.1:25319464-25321652 GCF_008692095.1 Etheostoma spectabile
CACACACACACACACATCTTTCCCAGTAGTAGAAAAGTGTTCGCTTACACTACAAGGAAGCAATTTCCTCTTTGCGCTACACCAACATGTGGTTCTCTGTGTTTTACTACCTCCTAAAAATGCAGGATTGAAGTCATGCTGCTGGCGGAACATGTGAGTAGCCGTTTGTTTCTGGTCTTTGGCAGAGTTTCACTGAGGTACGAGATTTTAAAACTATTCACAACATTGCAGCAATTTTAAGCAAAGTGCTACTGGTGATGTAATGGTTCACTGGATTAGATTTTAATAGCTGCATTTAAATAGCTGCATTCATGTAGCTGCATTTTAATAGCGTGTCAGAATGGGTACTATAAATAATGTGAGCCATATAACAGTGCATTACAGGATGACTAGTGTTCCTGTTAATGTTCTGTAGCTGTGATGAGAAGTCCTCTCTCTCTCTCTCTCTCTCTCTCATGAGATTAGATGCAAATAACAAAATCATAACCATGGATTCCAAATATTGCTTAACTGCAAAGGTCAACAATATGAAAATAATAAACAGAGTGGATATTTTCTGAATATTCTTGCTCAGGATGCATCCCTTTGCCCTTGTTGTTAAAAATGTACTGTGTTGGGGCGCCTGTTTAGCTCACCTGGTAGAGTGGGTGCCCATATATGGAGGTTTACTCCTCTACATAGCGGCTGCATGTTCGACTCCGACCTGCGGCCCTTTACTGCATGTCATTCCACCTCTCTCTCCCCTTTCATGGCTAAGCTGTCCTATCAAATAAAGCCTAAAATGCCCCAAAAAATAATCTTAAAAAAAAGAAGAAAAAAAAAAAAGTACTGTGTTGTTATAATGGATCACTACCGACCTCTACTGGCAAGTATTGATACCTCTTATCCATACTGTTGGATGTGACGATTCTGCTTTTTAAATTTAATCTGACTGTAAATAAAACAACATCTGTAAACAATCAGGAGAAGGGCAGAGTAAAAAGACACTTTTTAAATGTTTGTAACATTTTAAAATCAGTTTTTATCCAAAAGAGCAATGCAAAGGTGACCAAATTTTGACTGTACACTTTCACAAATCTGCCTCATTAGATCCTTCCTGCAGCAACTGCTGAAGTGGAAACAAAGAGAGCAATACTAGCCCCACGACACCTCCAGCAGAGACACAGCCAAGGACAATCCATGTAAAGCAAAGCGAGCCATGCCAAACCTGTCCATCATAAACTGCAGCCTGATAACAGCTCAAACACACACCCAGCGCAGCATGACAACCGGGGACATGCAGAACCACATCCCTCACTTCTCATGAGAAGGGGCAAAACAAAGAGGCACAGATGAATCACTGACAATAATGGTAAAGTAATACAGAAGGAAACAAAACACTGGAGGCTGAGTATAAAAGACAGGGTGTAAAGAATGTTAGAAAGATGAGGTGTTTATGTAACTTAACAGCATGAGAAGAGAGGCAAAATAATATACCTAGGCATGTCCGAATCAAGAAACTGTCTGCAAAAACAAAAAACAACATTCCGTTAGTGGACTGGAGGGAGAAAAATGTTAGCATCCATATATATCTTGATGTTAGTCTCTGCAAGACTGAGCAGCGGCCACACTGTGCCACAGCCTGCCCGGTGCTGAGCCCTTAAACCCAATTCTTGGCCGTGGAGGCCATAGCAGGACAAACATTGAGGGCTAAAAACCCCAAGGGTGCGGCACCAGGGTCAAAGAAAGGCCGGTCGAGTAGGGCCACTGGACAGTGCTGCCTGGAGCATTTGGTTGATTTTGATTAGAACTCTGTGAACCCAGGTCTGGATGGTGGTATTGCGGGTATTGTTAGGCTTTTTGGAGAGTGGTTGAGAAAGCAGAGGAATTAAGCAATGAGCCAAAAACAGAGGGTCACAAAAATAATACAAAGTAAGTTAAATGGCAAATATACTTTACAGTTGTCATAAATTTAATAATTATAGCTAAAGGACGTAGAAAATGTACACTGATAATTGTTTGTATAATGCACTGTTAATACACTGTATGACACATGCTACCACTTAGTTATTAATTTTAATTTAATTATATATATTATATTCAGAGGTACACATAACTGGTACGCAAGTACGCATGCGGGACAAAAATAAGGAATGCGTATTGCCACTTGTGTTCCTACGTGCCTTTGCGTACTTGACCGATCTTCTCA
>NC_045741.1:25321662-25321959 GCF_008692095.1 Etheostoma spectabile
CACATGACATGTTGCTTGCAAACTACGGGCAGAGATGTCCAAAAAGCAACAGACATTAAGCTTCTTCTTCTTTGGTGTTCCGCCACCTGGAGCCAGAGCCGAAGAAAAGAGTTTTTTTTCGGAAAAGTGGCTCCTAGATGTGCAGTGGCTGGAAGCTAACAATGAGCGCGCTGAGATGTGGTGCAACATTTGCCGCTCAAATCCACATCTAGAGGACAAAACAGGTGCGTTTTATAAAGGCTCAAAGAATTTCACCATTCTTTATTGGACAAACATGAAAAGAGCGAGGAGCACACG
>NC_045741.1:25321969-25322188 GCF_008692095.1 Etheostoma spectabile
AAGCCGTTGCTAATAAACAAGCTAGCCGAGACAAAATGTCCAGTCACCCACTCACCAGATGGCAAGATCTGTTTAATATTTTTCTTGTTGCCTTCCATAAAGCTTAACACGCAAGTCCTCCACGCATGTCTTCCTATTCTGAGGATATTCCTTTACTGAAGCGGCTAGAAGTAAATGTCGGAGGTGCATATCATTCACGTGAAGCGGGCGCACGGATAA
>NC_045741.1:25322198-25322942 GCF_008692095.1 Etheostoma spectabile
CGCTCACACCATCAGCGGGGAGTTACGAGCCAGGTTGCAGTCTGCTGAAGTTTACTTTTGATGGATCTGAGGACATCACAAAAACTGAGCAGGAAATCGTTTACATCGTGTCTGTGTCCAGGAACCGAGAGTTCACCTCGGACTTTATTGGGTTGATTGAATTGGCTGACCGAACCGCGCAGGCCGTAACAGACGGACTTGTGACACTTTTCCAGGACACAAAGTTGGTCCCTATGTGTACAGATGGGGCAGCTGTCAACGTCGGAATCTACAACGGCGTTGTGCCAAAACTCCGGCAACTTGCTGCGGTTGGAGACTCCCTTGTGCCATTCTTGCAGCGCACACACATTGGAGAATTGCGTAAAATCAGCTGATTGCAACGTTCCTTACTGTGAGCATTTAATTGCTCTGTGGTCAAGCTGCTGCTTTTATTTACAAAAGGTGGAGCAAAAAAGCTGCTGCACTGAAGAAGCAATGTAAAAAATGGGATCTCCTTGGTGAACTGGCCACCTGTCAAAGCGACCACAGAGACGGTTAACCCAGGCAAGCTGTTGATCTGTGGATGGAACAGCTAATCGAGACTCACCAAGGACGGGACGTGCATCTGCAGCATCTTCATCATCTACCATGCAGGAACCTGAATCAGATGACCGTGGGGACGACGCTGAAGAGGACAGTGGGGAAGACTGCACTTATTAAGACTACATTGCATAAGGAGTGAGTACCAAACACCATCTCCTGGTA
>NC_045741.1:25322952-25359222 GCF_008692095.1 Etheostoma spectabile
TAACTCACTGAAAAGGTTATGTGCACCCCTGATTATATTATATATTTAATTATAATGTTTAGTGATCCCCAATGGCAAAATTACAATTTACACTCTGTGTCCACACTTTGTTAGTAATCACACACCGTCCTGAACCACACACACAGGATCTGTACATGCACTAATGGAGAGATGCCAGAGTGAGTGGGCTGCTAGCCGAACCAGCGCCCTGAGCGGATACGGTGCCTTGCTCAACAGCACCTGGCAGTGCACAGGAGGTGAAGCGGCATCTCTCCAGCCACCAATCCACGCTCCGTACTTCTTGGTCCACACGGGGACTTGAACCAGTGACCCTCCGGTTTTCAACCCAACTCTCTATGGACTGAGCTACTGCCACCCCCCATTGTGCCACCATACAGTGGTGTTGTTAATATTACTGATACTGATATCAAAGACAAACCAGTGAAGAGTAAATTGTATTTTTTATGCCAGTGATAAACTGTGTTTCTTGAATAAACATGTTACCTGCATGACGCATCAGTAGTTGCCAAAACACAAGTTCTCCTTATAGGGACACTAGTCTTTAAAGAAACCTAGTGCCCTCTACTGGCTGGCTGCAGAACAACATAAAACATTACACTTGGCACCAAGGCCCATCTTGTTTGTGGAAACCTCAGTGCATACCTTTTGCTTATACTATTTCAGTCACAAAGAGATGCCTCATTTATGTTGTCCTTTGGTACATTTTATGATGTTACTAAAACATTCTGTTTTCATTCCAGTATGATATTGGCAATGGCATTGGTCTGTTGGGTTGTTGATTCCTGTAGTTGTGAGTTTCATTCAGGCCTCATCTGCACCTTCTTCCTGCTACTCTATAAACTAGGCTGCAATCACACAACACACCCAAAACACCATCTATAGGGCTTTAAATTAGACCTTACATACAGTAGGTCAGTGCATGAAGTGTTTGTCATTGTTTCTCCAGTCTGTGATTCTTAAATATCAAGAGTTAATTAAGGGATTTAATAAAATGATGATGGAATGCTGTATGTCCAATGGCGTCATATTGAGTCAAAATACAGATAATTTAAGGTTTGTTAGTGATTTTACACTATGCAGTGACACATGCTGCTGGAGTTAAATTAAGTTAAAGACATGCATTTTAATATCATATTGTGATGCTACTGTATTTATTATTTAATTAATGCATTTGATTCAGCGGTGTAGTGACTTGTGCTTGGTTCAAATATGTGGCTCTATAAGCAGGTCAATGTTGGGGTTAGTGGATCTAATCATGGCAGAGAGATGAGATGGGTTAAAGGTGAGGTGATGAACAGAGATGCAACTTGAAGACATTTAAACAAACGAAAAGCGCAGAGTAAACAGAGGAGGGTCGCACAGCCAGCATGGACAAGTGAATTCATAACTACTGAAGTGGCAAACTTAAGTTTCAAGAATGACTCTTAAATAACTCTTTGAGTCTCTTTGCTCATGGTCACTCTGGATGTTGTACTGTATGTGTGGCCTCCTGAAGTTAGAGAAAGGAAACTATACTCATGCAGACACAGTTAAAGAGATAACAAAAGTACCTGCTAAAGGTTTGTTGTAACATTCAAGTTGTGCATCGTCTGCCATGCTTTTTTGTTTTGACAAGTAAAGCTGGATTACAATGCCATGCATTTGCCCGTGTGTTCTGTTGTAGGATTTGCCACAACAGTAATAAAGTGAGGTCCTCAGAAAACACTGTTGTTGACGTAAAAATCAGAACCATATGTTTCCTAATTTAGCAAAGCTGACACAACCTTAAAATAAACAAACATATATGTGGCCACTAATATTGAATTCCCATTGAGCATATGTATTTAAAATCTCTTTAAAACCTACAAAATATGGGCTGGCCCTGTGATATACTTCATTGCAAAGATCTGACTGTTTCTCTCAAATGTTGACACCAGTACGTACCGGTCTTCTTGCATGGGCCTGACATACCCAGCAGACAGGATGTTGAGAGAGAGAATATTGGGGTCAATGATGGTCTCATCAGCTTCAGGGGTGTTGCGGAGACGACCTAGGAACACACAAGTACCTCAGTTAGAACAGCACATACAAAAGGTAATTTCACTGTTGGTGCGATGTTTGGTTTTCAGGTGTTAGAAAGCATGAAAACCAAACTAACCCACAACAAGCTCACGGATGTCCTTCCATTCCATGTCACCTCCTGACTCATGTACAATGGTAACAGTGATTCTCCTCTGGAGGCCCTGTGGTTGTTGTAGAGAAGACAGACAGCCAAGAAAGAAAAAGAGGTATGGTTATCATTAGTTCATTTAAAAATCATCCAAATATTATATTTGCTCACAGTGTGATTGACTTACCTGGTGCAGTAGGAATGTGCCATGACAAGGCATTCCTCCTCTGTGGTCCACCACTGCAGGGATGTAGCTGGGAGGACACAGATGAAACCAGCTTCACTGATTTGTTCATGTGCCAGTGATTAACAATGCTTGAGACATTTGGTCCAAACTGTTTCAGGATAATAATAATAACAATAATAATAATAAACAAATATTATTTCATGGAAAAATCTGCCAAAACCAACTGCTCTGGGTCACCCCTTGACCCAGTACACTCACTCTCCAGTGGCCTCCAGCTCGCAGATCTCAAAGAACACCATGAGATCATATTTGCAGTGACAGGGTCCTGCCTGTGGGCGGGTCATCGCTGTCAGCTTGGTGGCAGGTACTGTGTTGAAAAAGGAGATAGAGAGTTTAAGACAGGAAGACAGGTTGAGTGTAGACATAGAGCATACTAGTGGCTAACAGCATGGAGCTGCTCTAAACCTACAACGGAAGGAGAAAGGGAAGAAGAAAGGAAATCAGTGATTCCGTAAAGAAAGGAAGCCACTTAGAAGGCGCTCCTTTCCTTCAACAAATTTATAGGCAACTCTGCAGTTGTCTCTTAAAGGAGAACACCACTCAAAAACCTTTGTTTCCTTCTGATTTAACAAATGTATTCATAAAGTTCATAAACGAACAGCATTCTCCTTTAACAGTATTGATTTCTCCACAAGAGTTTAAGAGGGAACTGTAAGGAGAATCCACCACGCAGGACAGTTAACACACAGTACACCAGAGAGCCAATCCACCTGAATCCTGACACAAGAAAACTACCTTTTAATATCAAAATTAAATATTTAAAAGTATAAGAGCTTGTACTAGTTCATGACCAGTGGCATATGGGGCGCCGTTTGTAAAGCGGCTCGTGCTGAAAATAACAGCAACATTTTGTCACATTTAGCTTTAAATTATGTTTAAATAATGGTATGAAATTTTGAGGGTCCTTTCTTGCACATTTACAACAATATTTGTCAATTGAATATTTTAAATAGTTAATCCAAATATTAAATGTTCACCTAAATGTTAAATGTTAAATCTAATGCTAATCTAAATGTTAATCTAAATCTAAATCTAATGTTTAAATCTAATCTAAATGTTAAATCTAAATCTAAATTTTAATTAAATCTAATATTAATCTAAATCTAAATTTAAATCAATGTTAAATTAAATAAATCTAAATCTAAAGTTAATCTAATCTAAATATTAAATCTATCTAATGTTAATTAATCTAAATCTAAATGTTAAATCTAATATTAAATCTAAATACATAATTAAATGTTAAATCTAAATATTAAATCTAAATTAAAAGTTAAATCTAAATCTAAATGTTAATCTAAATCTAAATCTAAATGTTAAATCTAAATGTTTCGGTTGAAACTAAATTTTTGCTAATATGCAAATTAATGTCGGTACCCGAAGTACCAAAATAAAGCTCGAGGAGGTCGTGTATGTTTATAGTGTCAAATAACGAATATATCCTCTCATCGGGAGTATGGACTCTTGAACTTGGATAACCGTGAAAATAACTACCTAAAAATATAAACACAGTTGGGGAAAACTGTATTGAAGAGTACTTTGAGTTTTAGTGTCACTTTTATGATGGTGTGGGAATTAAGCCACTTAGCCGCCACGGGGGGGGTGCTCACTTGACTGGTCTGTCACGTTCGCTTGCATTACGTCAGCAAGAGCCTTCCCCGCGCCCCCGACAAGGCACGGTACTGTTGGCCGGTCACTCTGCGTAATGTCTAACGAATCAGCGTTAGCCGGAACATCGGCAGAGCCGTCCCTGGTGGCTGAAAACAACTTATTCACAGCGACTGCAACAGCCTCAGGGCCACCGCAGGCCACCTCGGTAAGCATGTTTTCCAAATCACGGAGCTAGCAACCCTGTTGTCAAGGCTAACTTAACTAAACTAGCTACGCGTAGCTAGCCAGTAAGATTTGCTACTACCTTGACAACAAGACAATGCTAGTTCCGTGATTTGGAAAACATGCTTACCAGAGTGGCCTGCGGTGGCCCTGAGGCTGTCGCTGTTGCTGTTTAATAAGTTTGTACAGCCACCAGGACCTCTGCCGATGTTCTCGGCTAACGCTGATTCGTTGGACATTTTCGAGTGTCTTGTCAGTGCCTTGTCGGGGGCGGGCGGGATAGCTCTTGCTGACGTTAATGCAAGCGAACGTGACAGACCAGTCAAAGTGACCCCCCGTGGCTGGCTATAGTGGCTATAATTCCCACACCATTCATAAAAGTGACACTAAAACTCAAAGTACTCTTCAAATACAGTTTTCCCCAACTGTGTTTATTATTTTAGGTAGTTATTTTCACGTTATCCAAGTTCAAGAGTCCATACTCCCGATGAGAGGATTTTTATTCGTTATTTGACACTATAACATACACTGACCTCCTCGAGCTTTTATTTTGGTACTTCGGTTACCGACATTAATTTGCTATTAGCTAAATATTTAGTTTCACCTGAAACATTTAGATTTACATTAGATTTAGATTTAACATTTAGATTTAGATTTACTTTTAGATTTAGATTTAATATTTAATTTAATTTAGATTTAGATTTAGATTTTAACTTTAGATTTAGATTTAGATTTATTTGATTTGATTTAATTTAGATTTAGATTAATATTTAGATTTACATTTAGATTTAGATTTAGATTAACATTTGATAGTTTTAATATTTAGATTAACATTTAGATTTAGATTTAGATTTAACATTTAGATTTAGATTTAATATTTAGATTTACATTTAGTTTAGATTAGATTTAACATTTAGATTTAGATTAACATTTAGATTTAGATTTACATTTAGTTGCATATAGATTTAACATTTACATTTAGGTTACATTTAATTTTGGATTTAACTATTTAAAATATTTCCATTGACAATATTGTTGTAAATGTGCAAGAAAGTGACCCTCAAATTTCATATCCATTTATTTAACATTATTTAAAGCTAAATGTGACAAATGTTGCTGTTATTTTCAGCACGAGCCGCTTTACAAACGGCGCCCCATAGTGGCAACAGTAATACAAACAATAATTTGAAATCTTTGTTCTTCTCTGTGACACTTTTTCCTTTTCTACAGGAAGGGCACGTCACAGTATCAATTAGAGAACATCAACCCAATAGCTAGAATACCTTAGTGTTAATTTGAGCGATACTTTCGCTAAATTGATGCTTCTTGTTACAACATCTTGAATCTCTACATAATAATATTAATTGTAATGTGACATAACAGTTGCTTTGGAATATTTTTGAAGTCACACCACGATAAACACTTGATATAAAAAGGCTTTCAGTCACAGGATTCTCTTGGATTGGATATCAATAACCAACCCGGCTTCTGAGCTTTAATAACTGAACAGACAGAAGTGGGTGGAGCTGTCAGATGAGCTCGCTCAGTTCCTTCCAGTAAGAAGGAAGCAGCCAAGCCAGCAGCAGACAGAGCGTGGTCTGACAACGAATCCACCAGCGTCCCATTGAACACATCTGGGACCAGGTATCGGATCAGGTCCAGCGATTTCTCCCGGTCTGGCGAGGCGTCAGAGTCAACTGGTCATACCCAACAACATGAGGCTACGATGACGTGACTTACAAGGAGACCAATACAAAGGCAATACTAAATAAGCAAAGTAACTTTGCAAGGAGTTTTTTTTTACCTGGCTTGGACAGAGGCATCACTCGTGGGAACTGTCTTCTGCAGGGACGTAGTGGACTGGGAGTGGAAATAACACACAATCATGTATCATTTCATAAAAACAAAAGTATATACATTGCATCTTTGTCTGAGCAGTAAATCAGCTCAGACTTCCTAGCCAAGTACCTGATGACGTCTTTACAGAGTGGAAGAAAAGGCTGTTTCTGGTAGTGTCCAAACACTTCAAACACAATTGGCTGAGTCTTGATGTAGTCAACAAAGGATTTAGTCACTTCAACAGCAATCTATAAAAACAACACAATGATGTTAAAACACTTAACCTATTTAAACCTCACAGCTCATCACTATACAGACTGGCTGATACTTCTTACATTCTGCACATGGTAGAAGCCAAGAGGGGGGCCGTGGCCTGTGTTTTTTAGGGGCTCAGTGGAAAAGGCCTCATCATGGCGGTGGATGAAACTGTAATCAATCCAAATTGCATCATTTACATATGAAACTAAAAGGAACATGATAAATATTGACCATTGTGGGAAGGGTGTACAATGAAAAATGTTGATGAACTACTTACTTAAACTGGCAGAAGATATCAGCATATTCTGCAGAGATGCTGGAGGCTTGAAGGACAGTCACCCTGAAGGTAAAAACATTACCAATCTTCAGGTGCTCCAGAGTTGTGTCAAGCGGACCATCCAGACTCTTCAGCGGACTCTCCAATTCATCTGCACCAGCTGTTAGGAGCGCAAAATAAAAATCAGACACTGGTTAAAGCTGGCATTGCAGGCAGCCAGGTTGTTTTCTGGCAGCATGAACGATGGATGGATGGATGAGGTTGGACTAGGGTTTGGGGCACTGACTTTGTCTGATTTGGGTCAAGAATCACCTGCTCCCTGTTTTGAGCTAATTCCATTGGGAGTCATTTACGCAGAAAGCATCAGTCTGGCATGACTCTTGTAGCCAGGTGTGCCAGATTTAGGCCACACCGAGTCGGACACAACACGCACTGTACACGCACACACACTCAAACACACAAAACACGTGACAATCACTCATGAAATAGCATTACCCGCACATGTGTTATTGTTGACCTCATCAGCTGAGGGTCCCAGTTCTGGATTCTGCCCCTCCCCCTCCACGATACGAAGCTCTTCCTGTGAAATCCCTGTACGGGACAGTCCTACAGAGCAGGACTCGGACTGGAACTGCAAAAGTAAGTTGCAAAACAGACTGGTTAGCAGTGTAGTATTTACAGGTGAATCCTATCCTGTATGTACTGTGTTGTGATTGTCTCTACCTTTTCATATTGCTGATCCTCAAATGAGATTTTGGCAGTGCCTGACTGCCTTACGCCTGAGCCATAGTCGGGTGCTTCCTCATCAGCTGGAGGGAAACACAAAGCACCTTCACTTCACTCCCTCAAGAAGTCACACACTGCCTGTCCTTTCAAACCCCTCATGCCCTATTTTAAACAATGGTGAGGCTTACGATCCGAGCCTTACCTGATATGGCCTGCACCGCGACTCGGAGGAAGCCCTTCACTTCCCCCTTCTCGCTGACGATGGCCACGCGGTGGACGAGAGGAACAGGGTACAGCAGGTTACTCAGATAAACAAAAGCCCTGGATAGAAAGCAGAACAAGAGAGAAATAATAAAAAAGATTACAAACAACCAAGTTAGGAGATGACTCACACTTGATCAAATTTCACTGGACTGGACAACAGAACACAGAGCTGCAAAGCAACCAAACAGAAGCTGGGACTGCTCTTGCGATGGCCATGGCTGCCCTTTACTATCGCTTTGTGGGGGCTTTTCCTTACCATCTATAAATAATGACATTATCAGGACGTCTATGGCTCACATGCAGTATCACTTAACGTTTGTATTGTATGGATGAAAGCTTGGTGAGGCTAAGGAGCATGTGTGTAAGGGTCAACTTTGAATTCTTTAAATTATTGCAAAATAATGAGCAATGAATTCCATTCCTGAAATAGTGTTTTTTTGCATGCCTTAATGATTATATGCTTCTGCACTATAGTGTGCATCATGCCTAAATATGAAAATACTATACTTTAATCAAATGTACAGAGCCAAAATGAGCACTTGAGGCATTTTATTTTTGCATTAGACTTGAAAATACTTAAGCCTAGTGGCAAAGACTAACTCTTGACAATCCAAATGCGGGAAACAACTGCACTAGAAATGTTCCTATTTTCTGGTTTCTCAATCTCTAGTCTTTAGCTCCAATACTTGATCTTGCAGTCAAGGACCACATTTTCCACAAGCTAATAGGGGTAGACATTTAAGGGTGAAGAGTGTAAAAAGGGAGAGGCTTATGACAAGATTGGTGAGGTGCAAAGAAGGCATGCTCAGGACAAAAAAGGGTAAACAAAAATGCTTTCAACTTCTCGACGCAAAGGAATCAAAAGCAAATGGAACAGAAATCATCGTACAAAACATGGCTCAGCTTGAATAAAAACTGCCAACAGCTTGAAATACTGTATGCTACACCAAAAAACAACAACGAACAACATCAAAAATCAATGTGCACCTCCTAGGACGAAGTGCTAATTTGTGCAAAAGAGGGGCACTAGACGTATTTCAGTAAAAATTGACAAAAAAAGTCAAAATGAAAAGACTTGTGCTCTGGCATGCCTAAAAGAGACAGCTGCAGTAGAAACCAGCTCTTTCATCTTGAGATTTTGAGTCTTCTTTGAACACCCCTATGCTATTCCTTATGAATCATTCCCAGACTCTTTCATACTTATTCAGGTTATTCAGGTTATTCACAGTATGGGGAAAACATTTTGCTGTGGGTTCCTGTGTTATGCAAATCAGACCTGAATATACTCCATGAGACATGTCAGTGCTTTGGCTAGTGAATGGTCTTCTGTAAAAGCCCCTAGTTTGATGTAAGTGAGACACACACCTGAAGCAGCTGTTGAGCATCAACTTTGCTTGAATTTGCATGGAAAAAAGTTGTATGAATAGATCCACACTGGGCTGACTTTAAATACTTGTTTTAGAGGTACAAATGTAATATGCAGAAGCACTTTGCTCAGTGTAGAAAATCAGTTAGCAAACAAAATTAAAGATTTGAAAAGAAAATCAAGCAACATTCAAATTTGATAAGGTTAAAGATAGAAAGCAAAGGATAAACCTTGAAGGCCAGAAATGTCTACTCGGTGTCCACTAAGTATCACGTTCATGAAGAACAAAGATCTGTGTACTGGTTTGACATTTGTTTGTCAAACATGAGACACAGTGCTGTGACAACTGAGACAAAGAACAGAAACTGAAGTGGCTAGTTTGACTTGGTGTTCTACGCAAGCAGGAAGTGTTTAAGAAGATGAAATTAATTAAATTCCCACATCGTTTTTCAAAACTCCACTGAAGCAATCCAACTGAAATGCCCCGACTCCATGTTGTTATAACAACTTTCAAACTGTACTGTGTTTTAAAAATGTTCTTTCATTATTGCTTATGTCTATCAAGGGAAACAGACCCTGTGTCTCATTGTGAAAGAGCTAGTTTCCTCCACCAGCATGCTCCCGAAACCTCACCAACCTTCCCACTACACTGAATAATGGTGAGCGGTCGTAAAAGGGATCCTGGCCTTCGCCGGAGCCATGGCAGAGCTCTCCCTCATCATCATCATCACCATCATCATCATCATCATCATCATCATCATCCTCTCCCCCGAGCTCCGAGCACGGGTTGTCCAAAAAGATATCATCGTCCAGGTCATCCAACTCCTCCAATTCATCCAACTCATCCTCCTCCCCTCGACCCTCCCGCTGTGGGTCAGCCAGCTCCGTAATTTCAGAGTTGGAGAGGGTCGGGGATGGGGTAGGGTCACTCATGCGCTCGCTCATGCATGTGTTGAAAATGGGGTTTCTGGTACAGCCAGAGACATGGGAACTAGGTTAGAACAGTTAGATAGAAAGCACACACTTGTTCAAACAAGAGGAGCGGTAGAACTTTGTGTATACTGGATCACAGGAGAAAACCATCCTCCCTTTAAGTCACAATCTGCTTACACCGTCTATTTTAGCATATACAGCAGAAACACAGAAAACAGAGCAACGCGTGCAAGACAAGCTACAAAGGTTGTTAGAAGTATTTAACCTCCTTTCCTGTGAGTGCATATACAGTAACTGTGCCAGATCATGTAGATGATGATTGACATCCTGTAGAAAAAAGATTAGCTTCCACAGCGGCCAGTCACATCCAGGTGACACAGGCGCCAGAAATAGTTATGCAAAGGTTGAGCCATCTTATATCTATGTGTTTAAGTATTTATTCAAACCCCTTAGAGATCACCATATTACTAGGTGATGGGGTGGTGTTCATTTACGTTTTTTCATTTATCCTGCTGCTGTATCTGCTGTAGGTATACAACATATATATCATATCAAACACTATTTACTTTAAGATAAATTAATGTATGGTGTTTTTATTTATATTATACATAATGCACACATCATGGCCTCCAAAGTTGACAACTGGATTTCTTTTGCACAAATATTGTATATGAAAGGTATTGTGTGCACCTTTTTGAATTTAAAGATGGCATTTTATTTGTATTTATTTAATTCAAATAGTTCTGTATCTTAAACTATTCAATATAACTAGGCTATGAGTTAAGAACTGACTTATAAATAAAAAAAATCAATATAAGCAGCATTTAAATACAGTACAACAACAATTCTTTGTAGACATTTTGTCATTTGTGAGTGACCTTCAGATTATTAACAGCAGCAACTGCTTGTGCTTAGTCTATGGTAAAATCATCACAAGTGGACTACAGCTATGTCTCTACTTGTAAGCTTAAAGGGTGTTGGTGTCTGCTACAGCCACTGTCCGTTGACTGCTGACATGCAACTTTCATTAGATGTGGTGCTTTTGGCCACAAATGGCAGTATTACTCACTTATTGAATAGAATCAGAAAATCTAAATGAGGTAACAAACGACATATTTCAACTGGATATTTTTTAGATTACTGTTTAATTATCTTTGCTCGTTTTGCAAGAGCTAAATAACATTGAAATGTCAAGGCTTGATGCTGAATATTATGTAACAGGGCCATGTGACTTTGTGTAGGACCCATTTGCAAGAGAAAGAGAGAGAGCTTGGCAAAGAGATTGCTGTGTGCCAAAATGGGATAGAAAGAAACAGCAGGCTTTGAGTAGGTGGACTGAAGAAATGTCAATCTCAAATGTTCCATGTTTATTCCTATAAAAAGATGGCTTCAACTTCCATGTACCAATCTTTTCAATTGGTTGTCAAATCCATCATTTGTGTTAAAACTGCAATGTTCAGGAGAATATATGTTCACACTGGTTACCAGAAAAAGAAGGGCACTGGTTAATTGTGATTAAAAATGTTCAATAACACATTTTTTAAGCTGTTTGTGGTCATGTTGTGTGATAAATGATGTCCAGTAAGTCCTTATTACAAATACAATTTACTATTTCAGTTAAAATGGCAAGATGTAGTTGTGTACAGCCTGGGAACACCAGACTTCAGTATTCAATGAAAGAGACCCCGTATTGAAGTGGGCTGCAGACTACTTCAAGCTGGTGCCTCAGTCATTATTGTCTATCAGTTGACCACATGCACAATGTGTGGTATTCTCCGCCTTCCATTATCCTGAATGGACTGACAAACACTGGGTTTCTGTTTGCTCGCTTTTGACCTTTCTATGAGTTCAGTATGAATGCCTTCCTTTCCTGTCCATATACTTTATACGGCCAATGGTGTTTAGATTTACCTGCCAACCAGACGGAACCAAGGGAAGCGGTCATAAAAGGGGTCCCCTCCGGTCATTACATTTTCACTTTCTTCAGTGGTATTGTTGGGCACATCAGCAGCGCGATCATACATCTCTCTCATGAGATCGAGTCTCTGTCTGCAAGAAGCAGTACATGAAGTCATTGTACTAAACAGAGGAACAGCCTGGAGCTAATGAGAAATGTGTCTATGTTGTTGCATGTCTTACCGATTAATACTTTTTGTGAAATGTAAATGTACAAGATATTTTAAACATGTTTTGTTTCTACCATTCAATATTCTGACAGTATACCATGAATACACTACCGGTCAAAAGTTAGGGTTCACATACAAATTTTTATTCCTCTCCATTATAGACAGAATACCAGCTGATCTGAGTTGGGGGGGCTGATCTTTAATGCAATATCTACATTGCCCATTATCAGCAAACAATCACCCAATGTTCCAAAGGCACATTCTGTTTACTAATCTGATATAATTTTAAAAAACTAACTAGAAAAACATTAGCGAACTGTTTTGCAATTATGTCAGCACATAATGTAATCTGAAAACTGCTGCCCTGGTTAAAAAAACAATGCAACTGATCTCAGCTGGTATTCTGTCTACAATGGAGTGCAATGGAAATTTGTGAGTGACCCCAAACTTTTGACCGGTAGTGTATATTGGCCTCAGATTTATAAAAACATTGTTGTGTAAAGACTTGGTGCACATTCATGTACCTTAGTTTTTGTAATGTCCAATAGTGAGTGGCTCCATTTTTCTGATCCTGTACCTCCACGGCTACAATGGTGCGTGGGAAGTGTCGCTTCTCATTGTCCTTAGTTGCCTCTGCGGGCAACAGGTCTGGAGGCAAGGGGGAGTATAGAGTGTCTGTGAGGAGCACAAACTGGAACTGGACCTGCAGGGGCACAAAAAGCATTGGTGTGGTCAGTGAGCTGAATCATAGCATCAATCCGTGGACATAGGTTTAAGTGACAGCATTTTGAACCTTCTTCTTGAGTTCCACACTGATAGCATTGGCCTCCTTAAGGAAGATGGCATTCCCCCACAGCAGGTCACGGAGGGAGGTGAACTGGTAGCAACGCCACTTACGAAAGCTCCACACAGCCAGCTCTCTTTCCCTCTCTGTCCATTGCACTGTGGGCAAAAAGAACAAAACATCATCATTTGGTGAAGATTTGCTTACTAGAAAACAAACATGGTCTATATCCACGATACCACCGGAAATTCCGCCGGATGTTCCTCTTTTCAGCAGGATGTCCCGTCCCCTTCCTCTGTCTTTGTGTTGGTGTTCTAACCTGTGGCTGATTTCTGAGGACTATGGTTACCTGGTCCTCAGATCTCTGCAGGGTAAATCCAGACAGCTAGCTAGACTATCTGTCCAATCTGAGGACTATGGTTACCTGGTCCTCAGATCTCTGCAGGTAAATCCAGACAGCTAGCTAGACTACTGTCCACTTAGACTATGTTTACCTTGTCCTCAATCTCTGCAGGGTAAATCCAGACAGCTAGCTAGACTATCTGTCCACTGAGGACTATGGTTACCTGTCCTCCAGGTCTCTGCAGGGTAAATCCAGACAGCTAGCTAGACTATCTGTCCAATAGGATGAACTGTACGTTCAGAAGCAGTTTTAATCGTCAACAGAAAACTCAGCGGAAAACATGTTCCACCAAAACAAGTTCCTTCCTGAGACTATTTAGCAGAGGCACTGTGGCTCTGTCCAGCATTTAGCGCCGCCCATGTCAATTGTGATTGGTTTAAATATATGCCAATAAATTAGAGCATGTTTTTCTCCCATCCCGAATTGCTGTGAGACTAGCCAGACCCTCTTTTCTTCTTCTTCTGGCAAAGCAAGACTACCAACAAAGATAATGTCTATGTGGCTAATAATTTGCACTACCTTCCTCTTCTGGTTCTTCCTCTTCATCAGGGGGTTCTGGGTAGTAACTGTCCACTTGCTTCTGGAGAGCCTCCAGCTTGCTCTCATAATCCTAGAAAATTAATGGATAAAGACCCATGTTGACACACAAGTTTAGGAACAGATGTCAGTGAGTAAACTGTCTAGTTGATTCTCATAACTGTTTAAATGGAGAAACAAATGTCATTTAAATTACTAGTGTGTTGTATATAAAACATGGAAAAATCTATTGTGGTTACTGTTTTGACTTTTGTGACTTTTACTACTTAAACATATACATACATACATACATACATACATACATACATACACACATATCCCCTGTCCCTTCTACCGCTCCACCAACCCCCTACACCCCCTCATTGCCTCTCCCCCCCTATTTTGTTCCAACACCCCCCTCCTCATCCCTCAGCTCCTGCAGTCAGCCCTCCCCCACCACCACTACAGCACATTTCCCCTCCCCCCACTGACACTTCAAGCTCCCCCCCCTGCTTTACATTCACACCTGGCCAGGTGAAGAGACAGCTGGAGAGGCTACACCAGCGCAAGGCTGCTGGCCCGGACGGCATCAGCCCCAGGGTCCTGAAGACCTGCGCCAGTCAGCTGTCTGGTGTTCTCCAGTACCTCTTCAACCTGAGCCTGAGCCTGCAGAGGGTGCCGCTGTTGTGGAAGACGTCCTGCCTTGTCCCGGTCCCCAAGAAGTCGACTCCATCTGGCCTTAAGGACTACCGCCCAGTGGCTCTCACATCTCATGTGATGAAGGTGCTGGAGAGGCTGGTCTTGGCCTACCTGAGGCCGCAGGTGAGTTCTTCTCTGGACCCTCTACAGTTTGCCTACCAGCCTCGACTGGGAGTGGATGACGCTGTCATCTATCTTCTGCAGCGAGCTCATTTGCACCTGGATGGTGGTGGCGGCACTGTAAGAATCACATTTTTTGATTTCTCCAGTGCATTCAACACCATCCAGCCTCAGCTACTTGGTGAGAAGCTGCGGGTGATGGGTGTCGGTGCGTCCATAGTCTCCTGGATCACTGACTACCTGACAGACAGACCACAGTTCGTCCGCCTGGACCGTGTTCTGTCTGATGTGGTGGTGAGTGGGACGGGGGCCCCACAGGGGACTGTGCTGTCTCCTTTTCTGTTCACCTTATACACCTCAGACTTCCAGTACAACTCAGAGTCATGTCACCTACAGAAGTTTTCTGATGACTCTGCAGTTGTTGGGTGTATAAGGGATGGACAGGAGGGGGAGTACAGGGCACTGGTGGGTGACTTTGTGGAGTGGTCTGGTAAGAACCACCTGCTGAACGTGGATAAGAACCAGAGAGGTGGTGTCGACTTCGGAGGAAGGAACGGCTCCGCAGCCCCTATGCATTCTGGGAAGTGACGTGGACATGGGGAGGATTACAGATACCGGGTGTCAACATCGACAGCAGGCTGAACTGGAAGGTCAACAGCACTGCTGTTTACAAGAAGGGGATGAGCAGCACTCATTTCCTGAGGAAGCTGAGATCCTTCAACGTGTGCAGCAGGATGTTGGAGACCTTCTACCAGTCTGTTGTGGCCAGTGCTCTGTTCTCCTCCGTCATCTGCTGGGGCAGCAGCATCGGAGCCAGCGATACAAACAGACTGAACAAACTGATCAGAAGGCTGGCTCCGTGATCGGCTGCAAACAGGACACATTTGAAGCTGTGGGGAGAGAGGTCGCTGAACAAACTGTTATTCATGGATAACCCTGACCACCCTCTCCACCCCACACTGGTCCAACAGAGGAGCAGCTTCTCAAAGAGGCTCCGACAGTTTAAATGCCGCACGGACCGCTACAGGAAATCATTCCTACCTCAGACAATAAAACTCTTCAACACGTCATCCCTGGGGGGTAGATGAGACTCTGAGACACACAATACTACAATAAGGGCAACCGGCACGACTGGGTCATATTTACAAAAGCTGCACATTTTTGTTTTGTTTTTTCCCATCTTGTATATACTTAAATATTTGTTCTTACATTCTTATATTTTTATTCTTATATTTTGTTATTATAATTATAATTATTTCATGTATATTGTATGTATGTATATTTTGTGTGCTGCTGTAACACTGTAATTTCCCATTTTTTTGGGATCAATAAATATCTATCTATCTATCTATCTATCTATCTATATACACACACATATATATATATATATATATATATATATATATATATATAAATAATATTTTAAATAATATTTTAAATGCAAAAACAAAGAAAAGAAACCTATAGATATTCAAAATAACACAATTTTGGATTTAGCTTCCAGTTGCTTTACAGTAAAGATTGATGTCACTACACACAAAGCTGCTCATTACTGTACCAGTCTTTGCTGCTCCAGAAGGTTGTTGGCTTCCTCTCTTTCTTTGCGATACTGGTCTTCCAACTCCTGCAGCCTGAAGACATTAACACAAGTGAACAAAGCAGGTTTGAGAGAGCTGATGCACCACCTCAAAGGAAACACTACTTTGGGTTTTGCACCAGTGCAGCTCAGTTTCTCAAGCAGCGTGCCATTTACTGTGCACAGTGCTGCAGGCTTGTATAATGTGATGGTTATTAAGGTTTCTGTCAACAGTAGTATGCCTCTTCTTTCTTTCCTAATTTCCTTATCTACTGTTTATGTCTGATATGGTGGTCTGCTACCTAAAAAGTCTTTCTTGAAAAAGTCAAGTTGAATGACTCCTTATTTCCCCCAAGGTACCTCTGTTCCATTTCCTGTTTCATGTCAATCCCCTGTTTGTCCAGCAGCTCCCTCTGGGCAAAGGCCCAGTCCACAGGCTCAGCCGGGGTCTCTGCACATGGGGTCCGCTCCCTCTCAGCCCTGGCCTGCACAGGGTGGTTGAACCGGAACACATGGCTCTTCCCCAGAATGATGCGATTTCCTTTACATAAATAAGAAGCCAAAAGGCATACATATAGAGTATACAACATATAGGTTTCTACTAGGTACCATGTATGAAATGTACAGAGCAAGAGAGCTTTCTGACCTGATTTTAGGACAGTGGGCTCTGTTACTAGCTTTCCGTTAACATAAGTCTCTGCTCCTTCACACGGCTCAAGGATAACTGCTATACAGGAAAATTAGGGAATTAGGAGGCTTTACTTCCTGTCTGTCAATATTAAACACTGACGTACAAAACTACAAGCATGTGGAGCAAGATAAAGGTCGCTCACTTTCTCCCATTGGACCAGTAGCACTGGTAAAGGTGCAGTGCTCATCCTTGATGAAGTGGCCGCTGAGGACTATATCCTGACGACTGCTGGCGTCTACACGACCTACCCTAAGAAAATAAAATGATGAATGATGTCAGACCAAACACCTAACAAGGTAATGATTTGATATTTTAACTGACAAGCATTAAGCATCTGACCTTTAGAGAAGGCAGAACATCCGTCCATCCTTTTATATTAATCTGCCATTAGATTGTAAAATATCTGACAGTATCTAACCTGGTGATTCCATCTTTAATGTAGTACAGCAAGCACTCAGACATCAGAGGGTCCTCATTGAGATTCACCAGATGAGGGGTCTGAAGCAGAAGAGGTAATCATTCATCATCAACTGTAGACATTTGGTTAGTAATACACATACAGGAAATCCTTTATTTTCCATATGTTATTTACAATATAACTTATGAATACACTACACATTAAAGAGCTGAAAAGCAATCCCTCCACAATCAGCAATAGTTAAAAACCATGCAGTCAAATTCACTCCCCACAGCATCACAGCATGAGTCTCAGTCTGCGGTTTTAGGGCTGCAGTTAAACAGCCTTAAATCACTGAAATGGGGCCACTACCATCATCTTTGCCCCCATGTTTACAACCGTTTTTGTCTTCAGTGCAGTGAGGGAGTGTTTGAAGTGAGTAATGAAGTAGATTTCAGATAACACTTAATGAAAAAGAAAAACCCTTGACTGATCTGCCTTGGCCAGGCTCTTGCTGAAGTGATACTCAGAGCACTCAGAGAAGGAGGCAGTTTTAAACACTTCACAGTTACAAACCTCGTTGGGGGAAAACAGCCCAACTGTGTCGATAAACACAGGCTGGGGTTTTCTAGGGCTATTGGAGGGCTTTGGGGTAAATAAACAAACATTTCAATAAATAAATGGTAAGTATTACTTTAGATCACAGAGGAGTTTTGCTGATATATTTTTTATATATTTTTACCTTTTTGGGAGAGAACACACCAACTGTCCCACCATCTTCTCGCATTGCTACACCCATTTCTGCCAACAAGGCCTCTCTGTGGATGAATGTCAGACTCAGTATACCAAGGGACTGCATTTTTTGTCTTTATGTCAAGATGTCTTACTCATAAATATAGTTTATATGCTGCACAGATGCAAAGTGATTCATTTTTCATCAATCTAACTCCATAGTTTCCTATTTGCTTATTACTCCATACGTAGTTACAAGTCAAGAGGAAAAAAATATGCATGCTATTCCTTAAACCTGTTCTATTTTTGCACATCCTTCATTGTGCAAGTAATGGAGTAATTTTAAGATGAGCCATTTTTCAGACTAGAAAAACATGATTACTTATATTATAAAATTAGGCCATCTTTAACAGTACAAGAGCATTCTTTAATATTATTTGTGGGTTTTTTAAAACCATTTTCTTCTATAAGCCTGTTGTCTACCCGTGTTCATGAATTATTGTCTTTTTACAATGTATTTGTTTATGTTAGACTTTAATGATCCCAAATTAAGAAATTTCAGTTCTACAGCAGTAAAATATAAGACACACAGCACACATACAGAATTTAGGAAAATAATAAAAAGAACATTTAATTTAAGAGAAAACTAAATCCTAACCCTAATCTAAAATAAAAATTAAATATTGTATATCTCACCTTTCCATTCGAATGGCTTCTGTTCGACGAAGTTTCTCTTCCCAAGTCTCATTGAGTTCAGCAATGATTTTCTCTGTTTCCTGACATTTCAAAATACAGTGGTAATTCATTAATTTTAAAGACAGTCTTGGTGATGTTTTATATTTTTATTTCTGTCAGCAAATACCATAAAAAGAACACAACGGACACTGTACTGATCCCACTTACAAACATTGTGTGTTTAGCTAAGCCTGACATATATGACACATATGACTTATTCTTCTGTGTCACAGAGCTCCATTGTTGTTAAAAACTATTTTAAAAAAACATCAAAGAGCCACACTGTTGCAGTGTTTGATATGCTCCTTTATTAAGATGAGCGTGGGCACTGTAGTTTACTTTGAAGTCAATCCCACATACAGTGGATGGTTCTGCTGCCACAAATACTCACACGAGCAACAAATCCATGACTGAAAATAGTCACCAAACCTGCAATTTACTCCTGTTTGTTTCGTTTCATCGAGATTTAGAAATACTTTGTTGCTTATCATTCCTCATCTCTCTCCCCTCACTTAATGGCATCTCTCTACTATCCATTCTATTCATAGAGATACAAAATGCCTCAAAAATACTTTTGACTTTTGACAATGGGCCAATCTGAGGAAGTCAGAAAGTACTGATAACAGACAAATACATTGTCAGTTTCAGCCTTTTCATGAGATTTGTCAGCCTTAAACTTTAACTAACTACTGAGAAGGTTATGAGTAAAGTGCTTAGTGAAGACACTGAAGATTTATCTGCATGTGATGTGAAAATACACAGCTGATGAGCTGATATCCAACGTGTACATGCAGTACATTAACACTGTGTCAATGAGTGTGGGTTTGAGAGTTTAACTGTGTGCAGCATATTATCCTGTGTTTACCTTCAGCCTCTCAATGGCCTCTTCGCTGCCCGGGCTGAACATGATGCGGTCATGAAGACTGGCGATCGATCCGGCACGGCTGGACAGGGCTGAGAGAGACGGAGAGGGACTCATCCCCGTCATGGCATTGGTCACTGTGGAGAGATCATCTCTTTGATTCACAGCTTGTCCTGTATTGTTATTGTTCTTGCAATCGGATAGGTCTGTGGGAGGGGGCACTGGGTGTGTACAGGAAGTGGGGTTGGAGAAATCAATAATAGGGAATAAAGAAATTGAGAAATGCAAACAGATAAGGAAGAGAAGAGACAGGAGAATAGAAAAGAAAAGGAAAGAAGATACATGGCTTGAAACAAATCTAAGTCACAGAGACAAACTTGAACTGCTAATACACAAGCGAGGGCAGCAGCAGCAGAAAGCCACGCACAGAGAACAACATTTTAACTTAAAAGATGCAGAGGTCATCCAGCCATGACCAAAAACAATGGGTTATTACTATTATACAAAAAGTCAAGCAGAGGGTGTTATGCAAGAAAATTCAAAAACAAGAAAACATAAAATAGCCATATATTTAGATTGTTCATCAGTTATTAAATCTAGTATGATATAGGGATTCTAATGTTCACTCCCTCCCTAAACCTAAGCATCATGTATGGAAAATAAAATGTATGAGCTAGGCACCCTTTGTGCAGAGACATAATGACTCATTTGTGATATATTTCCTGCAATGGGAAGCCAGAACTCCCGATTAAGATTATTAATATTATTAAAATTATTATCTTAAAGCAGCAAGATGTATCTAATGCTCAGTGTGCTTCTCTAAAATTAGACATGTCAAACAAATTACTGAAAGCAGATATCAACTTCTCTGGCAGAGAATGAGACACAGTGGTAAGATTTTAGGATAACCTTGAGACCTCAGTCTTCATTGGACATATATTTTTAAATCCAAATTTGTATTGTATTTGTGTTTCTATTTATCAAAACAGTCTAACAAAAAAACCCTGATTTGACATAATGATCCCTGTTTTGTAAACAGTGATTTTTCCTGCCACTGTTGTGGCATGACAAAGGCCACAATAGTTTCTATGAAATAAAGAATATAAACCCTGCAGCTGCTGCTATGACAACAAAGAGCAATAACTTGGGAGAGTGTTTTACACCCATCCATCTGTTTGCCTGCCTAGATGGATCATATAATATTGCCTTTGCAGTGAAGTTAATAAAGAGAGACAGTAAACATTTATGGCATGCAATGAGATGACTACCTCAAAGATCCAATATTATGTAAGAGATTATATTCTCTCTGTGACAGTTATCATCTTATGTTTACTGTTATGCCTGTCTGCCAACAGGAGGCGATGGAGTCAGACAGACCCTGCTTGGGGAATGGGAAGCTACATTTTGTACATCAGGGAAATCACAGACAGGGATGATTATTGCCCATAATCTCTTATATTGTATTGCTCTGCTTTATTGCTTCATAAACAATTATGCTCTGTCCCACCAATGCCACAGCTACAAATCCAAATGCATATCTCTACAGCACCATGGCATGGCACATTTAGCCCTTTAGGACCTGATTAGAGCCAAAATGACAACGCTTAAAATTCACCCTCAAGCCCAGACTGCATGCTGTTTACATTGCATTAACATTATCTACTTGTATTTCAGTGCAATTTGAGCTATTCTTTAAGATACTGTGGTGCTGCAGAGATCAAAGAAAAGCAACTATTTACTGTCACATTAAGCACCAGTGATGCTAAGCTGCCACAACAGCAAAAGCAAGAGCCAGAAAACACACATTTCAAACCCTCTATGTCAGCACCAGTTGCTCGATATGCTGGGAGAAGAGAAGATCAAGTGTGACAGAGAAAGAGAAAAAGCTGATGAAGAAGCACATAAGGGGGTGCCTTCACATCTGGATGTTAACCTACTATGCTATTTGAGCAAAATAGCTAGATCCTACATTTTCCATCATGCAACTCAATTGTATCATTTCACTAGAAACTCCATGCCTGGAATATGGCCACTATTTTAAACTTCTCACCTCCAGGTTGTATCTAGGACTTTTTCATTTCATGGTAATGCCAGCTTGCTTGCCATGCTAGCTCCAGAAGCAAATGATAGAAACCCTCTACACACTATTATGGACCTGCCTGTTGTTGTTTTTGCCACAACATGGAATTTAACTGCACTTTACCAACACTGAGTGAATCTGTTCATTTTCATTCACATCTTCGCATTGATTTTTCTGAACTGGCAGCAGTTTAATTTGCTTCATGTTCTATCTGTGCACACACCAGCACGTGCAGTGTTTGTGAGTGAAGGGAGAATTAAAGTGCTGTGCTTGTGAGGTGAGCTGTGTGGGCTGAGGTGTGACTGATGAAGTTTTATTGAGAATAGTGTGCATGCTAACTAGAGGATCTGAAACCATTACAAAGGTTTGATATTAAATCTAGATTTAGACCTAGTAGTCATATAAACCCATTAAATTATGCCTTACTCTCAATGATGTCACCCAGGCCCTGGGCGAAGAGGAGATCTTTCAGACGAGACACCTCCTCCTTCAGCTCTCGCACCAATCGGTTGTTGGGATCCTCATTGATAACAGCGTTACAGCGAATCTGTTTGGCGCGGTCTGCGTACCTGGGGGTATAAAGGAGAGATCATTCTATATGTGATACAGGTGAGGGAGAAGAAAAAAAAAGACACACACATCCAAAGTATTCTGCAGCTTGGCATTGCAGCTGTAACTCACTAAGGAGGTTTGACATGTGAAACTGAAGCAAGCCACAGTATTACGCAACACTTTGGTCTCACTGGCCCCCCCAAAGCCACATTTAGCAGCTATGTGGGAGGTGAAAGATGGAACGGAAAAGGAGTTTACCTGAGTGTGCTGAGGGTCTCATCGTAGTTAATGTCAGCTGGACTTAGGGCAGCTACCATTGCAGTACGAGAATTCCCCCCTGACACAATAAAGACGAAAAACACTTTAGTTTCAGTTTTTGGAGAACTAATGGATCAGTAAGAGAAATAGCGTTCATACCCAAATTTTCTCTCAGTAGCCAGGTCAAAACTGAATCTCTGTAAGGGATGAAGCTTTCCACCTTCTTCTTCTTTTTATTCTATGTATCACATTGATACAAACCAATAAAATCATTGATGTATTGCCATTAAGGTTTTACTATACTATACAAAATAATACTAAATAATTGAAATAAATTACCTTATTTGGCCCAGAGTCCTGAAAGAAAGTATAAATCAGAATTACATTTATTCTTCACAACACTTGCCTTATCTTACAGTGTACAATATGCAGATATACCTACCACTTCTGCCAAAGCAGAGATGACTTTCCCCAGTGTAGTTAGAGATTTGTTGATATTTGCTCCTTCCTGTGAAAGAGCAACAAGCAGAAGATGATATTGACACTGAAAATAGACACACATATTAACTACTTTAATAAGGATTAAGTCATAGTAATTGTTTCCCACTTAGGCAAGAAAATGGGTTTTAGAGCTGTTTTACTGTGTTTAAATATCCAAAATGCATTTGAGGGAAACATTTAACCTTAAGCCGAGTTCCTTTGGCTCCAGTAGAATCTGCCCTTTCACTGCCAGCCAAATCCACCAAACTTATTTTGCTGACCTGCAACAGAACATCCAATAAGTAGACTGCCAATAAGTAACACATTAGGTGATAAAAAAACTAGAGCTACTCATCTTTATTCTAGAAACATACTTCATTTAAGAAACATCTTTACAACTTTACCTTAGCATTACAGTGTGACCTTCAAGCAATCATTGATTTCCAATTTACGACAAGATTTTAATCAGTGTCATCAATCAGCTCATAGAGGCTACAGCTCAATGTTAAATGGATTCAGTCAGGATGAGATAAAACTCTACCTTCTCAGAGGTGTTATCAGTCTCAGCATCATAGCGTTTCTGGGTGAATATGATGTTAAAGACAGCATGCGAGCGACTGCTTGTCTCATTCATGTTGGTGGCAGCCACCGTCCTGCGGATACAGTAAAGATATTTTTATTTTGTTTGTGCAGCAAGATGTTTGTTTGCTCCACATTTGTCTAACAAGAAAGATGTCTTTTAACATGACAAAGCAAATTGTTAGTTATGTTATTTCTATTGTTGGTCCGAAAAATCTAATAAAGAAACATAATAGATAGAAATAATGATCTGAATCTTTGCATTCATCATAAAGAGCTTTATTTTTGGAATGTCAGCACAACTACAACTTTAATCTCTTCCACCTAATTGCACATGTCTTTAATGTATTTGTGATGTTTGATTCATGCCTGACATATCTAAACTCTTGGTACACAACATGAATTGCAGTCTTTCAATTAGTTTGACTATGCAAAACATTCTCTAGCAAGAACCAAAAATGGTATAAACTGCAAAATTTCAGCAGATCCTCTGGAACAACAGAGTGAAGTGCCTGAATAAATAAACAGCTCCATCACCTGGCCTTGTTGCCAGAGTCCATCAGATCCTGAATGTCATTGTAGGCAGTGACAGCCAGTTTGGACAGGTCCTCCACATAAGGTCCCATCAGAGGATGTTCTCTGACACGCAGGTTCCCTTTATTTTTGGGGTTCAGTAAATCCCGCACACGTTCACAGTAGATTTCCATGTAGCTTACCTATTCAGATTCATAACATTAGCTTGAACATTCATAACAGGTGTCAGCTTTAGGTTCACATACTGCAGACGTCTAGTATTGGTGTTTGTGTCTACACGCCTAAGGACTGCAGATAGAAATAAGCTTTCGGCTAAACTCATACAATACATCTGTTCTCTTTTTGTGGGATTAAATGTATATAATATTATAAAGTTTGTACAAATGAATGCATAAAGAGCTAATGACAGAGGGCATGCAATGCTTACCTCCACAGAATAGGACATGCTGTTGTCTGCATTGTCATTAAATTTGGTAAAAAGATCTTCACACAGCTGTAAAAAAGTTAAATAAGAACATTATTTCCGCAATAAAGATTCAAAATCATCTTTTCTTTCATGTATAACATTGGTCAGGTAATCATAATAAGTCTGTACCAGGGGAATGATTCCTTGTTGATCCTTGACATCCTGTTTCCCCATCATGGTGTAAGACTTGCCAGCGCCTGTTTGACCATAAGCAAAGATGCAGACGTTGTATCCCTCGAAGGCGTGCAGCAACATTTCCTCTCCGATGTCTTTGTACACTTGCAGCTGAGAGGCAAAGTTGATGTCCTCTGGCTGTGATCAAAAATCAATAATCAGCCACTGTAATACATTTTCTTATAAAGCTGACAAATGCAACATGAAGAGATTCAAATTGTGTGTGTGTGTGTGTGTGTGTGTGTGTGTGTGTGTGTGTCTTTGTTGGTGCGGCTGTACAACATTTGCTCTGTCAGGGTGAGGAAAGAGTTACCGAGGTGTGAGACCAGTAGGAGTAATCAAAGTTGAAGCTCTTGTTGTCTTTGGCCTGCTTGGGGTTGATGATGGCTGAAAGACAGGACAAGGAACACAAGTCAGAGGGAGGGTGAGAGCTGCGCACGTGAAACTGTATCTGAGCTGTGTCGGTGTCATGTTGTGCTAAGAGAACTGGAAAGGCCTTAGTCACCTCTTCTTTCTGTACTAATAGTCAGATGTATTGTTTCGACTCTGCACTACAGCAAAGCATTAGACTGCAGATGTATTGGGACAAGAAACCTATTGGCCTGTTTTTGGAACATGAACACAGATTGCTGAAAAAATGTTCCCCCCACTAAAGGTTGTAGCATGGACTGAAATAGTTGCCATCAACTTATTGTACAGTAATCCTGTTGGTGTAAAAAATGCCATTTAAACGTCAACACAGCCTCTTTGCCCGTATTAAGAATGCTTCTAAAAGTTGATTTAGAGACACAATTTACAATTACAATTCACACTGTGTACTTAAAGGCAAAATATCAGGTACAGAAATGCAAATTACTCTTTTCTAAAGGCATCTATCAAACTCAACCCTAACCCTAACTCAAGTATTGTAACACAACACAAGAACAATATATCTGGTGTGGTCTGGTGATGCCAACTATTTGAATGTTTCCTCCCTGCTCCCGGAGCTTCAGACACCATTTTCCCTGCTAATGCAGATCTGGTCGATAATAGAGGACAAGGCCCAGAGCTAAATACACTCTCAAGTAAGTGTACACACTGTTATTTCCTTTCTAAATTGCTACTGTTTCCAGCTATGAAATGTAGGCCAGTGTGGCTGACGTGGGTTTCTTGTTTCAGGCCCATTCATCCTCACCATGACAAAAGGATGAGGCCTTGTTTGCTGGGCATTACGTGACCAGTTACCTAGGAACATAGACGCATTATAGTTTACACACAGTTCCCTATTTCACATTCATCAGAAATCTGCGCTTATAAAAACATGGTTTGATGCTAACCACAGCATACATGTTTTCCCATACTGCTCATTTCTCCTGCAGTGCCGCAAATGGTCTACTTCAGTAACATGACACCACTAGATATTCCAGTTAGAACTAAATATCTACTTAGAATTGGAGGTACAGCTAACATTAATCAAGCAATGGTCATTAATGCCTCTAATCATCAGATTTGTTTATGAGTGACTGTATAGAAGTCACCCTTATTATCTGTTTCAGTGAACTCTGGTGTTGTTGGCCGTTGCAAAGACTGCTCACATATTCTGGAAATAAGCTGTGGCTGTGCATTTGTTTGCAAATAACACTAGAAATCAAATTGACACTGGTCTTGGCACCTGTCCTAACTAACCACATCCAAAGAAAATGCAGTTTCTGTAATGCAGCTTAAACACAATGCTAACAATATCTTGTAAAAAGAAACTATTACTTTTGTTTTTATACTGCATTTCTGAAATGTAGAATTAACACACATCCCTTCTATCATTGATAAAAAATAGACATTAAAGAACATTCCTCCTCCCACAATGTCTAAAGCTGCCACGTGATGGTAACAAGAAAAAAATTGATTGGCTTTTCCTGGTAAAAAAATAGTTGACCTAATTCTATAAAATCTTGATTCTACAACAGATGAAAGCCATCAAGTAAACCCAATTTAAAAGGAGACATGGATTAATTTCCCATCCTTTAAAATGAATAATCTGTAAGGCTCTAATTATCACCCAGAAGCAGAGCCTCCGCAGTACAACATCTTCTCATTGCTTTCTCATCCCTGATTGTGGTATTATTCATACAAGGCTCCCGAGTCCCCCCCCCCCATCAGATAAGTTCATTACTTTAGAGAGACAGTGATTGGCAGAATATACGAGTGTCCTAGTGAGACATAGGGCAGGGCTGCACTCAGTTGTTTGGGTGACGTTCTCAGTGGTCACAGCTTGCATGTCAGAGCAATCTCCACCTGAGGCCAGTTTTAGCAGCACTTTAAGCACACAGAGCACGTCTCCCATCTTAATCATACTCCCCTTTACTACCTGTCTTCTCTGTTTATGATGAAAATGCTTTTAATAACGAGTCGTTGAGTTTATAGATGACGCTAGGTCTTGAAGTCATGTCAGTGGGGGAAAAGTAATTAGATGGGGTACAACAACAAGTAATTTCTCTTCTGGCGGTGTGCTTACAAACTAGAGGTGGCCAGGACTGTATGCACGTATACGTACGGTATTTAAGCTTGCTATATGTAACTTTCTAAAATCTGATATCCATGCCTGAAATAGGATCCATCCAAAAAATTATCCACCAAGTAAACCATTTAAAATAAATGGAACATGCTCTGTTGTTGTTAAATAAATTGATTGGAATGGCAGCAAACTCCTGCCAATGTAGTGTGAATGAATTACTTCTGAAAACAGAAACCACTTATTGGACACTGATATGTTAACATAGTATCTTGCAGTCTGTTCTAATGTAACTTTTTATCTATAATTCAGTCCTCAATTCACAGATGTTTTGTAAATAATTGTTAGCTGTTTAAGATTTAAGACAAAAGTATTCACATCAAAGAAGCTGGTACCTGATTTCTTTAGGATATCATATCTTGAAAAACAACTTTAAATTATTTGATGACCAAAATTGTTTATGATATATGATAATGCAAAAATTGTGCACCTTTTTAACATTGATTCCCATTTTACTTACTTTCCTAAATACTTTTAAATACAGTGTACTATGGTTCAAAACTGTTGAAAAAGCTGCATGTTACATTTATAAGTACTTATTACGAAGCAATAGTTACACTGCATATCATAAAGTGCATTACATCACCTATTACAAAAAGATAGTTTACATGTTTAGGATCTATATGTTACTTGTTATTAAAGATACTGTAGGGTATGTTTTGATGTCATATCAGTGGTCAGAGATTTTATTTTACAATAATTAGTGGTGAAAATAGATATTATAGATAAACTATTTTTGATGAATACCTAATTTAAAAATGTGCACTGTATATTCACCAGGTGTAATCTTTAGTATACTAGTGTATATCCTATAAGTTTTGCATGCATTTACTACTATGTGCAGTTCAACTTTTACAGAGAAGCATTCATTGGCAATGACAATCTTAGATCTCAGAAACCTGCAAACAAAGCTTAATGTTTAAGAAGAAAATCACGCAGTAATGTATTTAGAATCTAAGACAGAAAATAGTGCAGGAGTTAAATTATGGGGATAGTATACAGTATATAGTATATACTAGTATAGCAGTATTTTGCAAACTGCACCACTGCTCCTGGTTATCACTGTCAATTATAGTGGTGATTACCTGCATTAGTTAAATTTGAGTTGTTAAACATCATATTTTCAGCATCCTATTATGACACATTCCATGCTTCTCTTTGTCATAGCTGCTGGGTCTTCATAATTGTGACTGAGTGATGCTGGTCCGACTGTCACGGATGACCTGCCCCAGTCAATAGGAGAGGAAATGTGGCTGCGTCAGCAAGTCTCGCTGAGGGGATGTGAACCCACTGACTGGAATCTGGAGGAGAGCCACGCTGAAGCTATATTCAGCAGCAGCGGCAGCACTGTACTGTAAGTGGTATGTCTGCTGTTTTATGCCTGACTTCTATACCCCTTTATAAAGCCTAAGAAACTTGCTATAAGACAGGGGTCTTTAACGTTTTTTTAAGCCAAGGACCCCTTAACTGAAAGAAAGATGGAGCAGGGGCCACCTGCTAGCCTGGAAATCCAGACCCAAATCTGAAAGATTAAGGATCTGGCATCGAGTAATGAAAGTCTCTCATCTCGAGGGGTGGCAGCAAGGGTGCATTTGAAAATCTCACGGCACGCAGTTGGATAACATTACGACCAAACACAACAACACACAGGTTGACATATCCAGAGCCCCACACGCTTAGCTACCAGTGGAGCTAATAGGTATTATGGTAATAAGGTATTTAATTATGCTAAAATTTGAATTAAGAGAAGCAGCATGCATTCACTCAATTTCCCCAAAAATAAATGAGATTTTTTTGAATGAGTGTCTACATTTAAACACAGAATATCCCACAACCACATCCATTTGCAGGAGTTGGGAAAGTATATACCCAGATACTCAGTAGAGTCAGTCAATTCACAAAATTTCTTACAAGCTTGTTGATGGAATATAAATCTCATAAGTGTATGCTCCCCACAATCCACTAAAGAGAGGCCAATTTTTTCTTGAGGTTCATCCACTGCATCTTAATTAAGGTCAGTGTGAGAGGGAAGATCTCTCAAACAACAAGATTATTGCCATTCTCCTGTTTGTGGGAACTGGGGTATTTGCCCACACAAGAGTGTCAGAGAGCACAAAGCAGAGAGTGAGAGACACACAAAAACCCACTCCTTCTTCATCTTCCTTTCCTCGGCCCAGACTACAAAAAGACAAGGGGGCATTCATACCCTGCCTCTGTAGCCACTCTAGACACTGCAACCAATGGGCTTTTCATGACATCAGTCTACTCCCATCCTCCAGCCCACATCCAGAGCCATTGACCCGATTTGTAAAAGAACAATCTACCCTGCTGAAAGACCTGTATTCTCACTGAAAGCATCTTTGTGTTCTCTGTGGATCTGACCAACCAGACGTTTTCTAGTATGGTTAACATATTGATAAACTCAGTTTAATTTCTGGATTTTAAGGTAGATTGATTAAACACAATCATGACTTAGGCCTCATAAAATCTGTAAAGTCCACTGAAATCTTCCTTTTCACTGAAACTTTAACTGCAACTTACCTGAGTGTAGAGGTGATTTATATAGTGGGGAATCCATCCCACAAGCTCAGATTTAACTAGATTCAGGTCTAAGAAGATCTTCTTGTGTTACTTAGATATAAAATAAACATGATTTAACTGTCATGACTAAATCTGAAAAATTGGCATTTTGCCATTCGCATCACCCACTTCAGTTCAATTGTCTTTGCATTGACTTTGTTTGCATTCAAGTCCCGCAATTTGTGTGAAACGTAGGCGATGGTTTTTTGGTTCATAAAATTAAACCGAAAACTTGTACACTGGACAGGTAAAACCGGAAATAGAGCCAAATCTAGCATCATATATTTTTACAATGGCTGCTGTGCTTTGACAGCCTGATTGACTTTGTATACTGTTGAATAAGCCAAATAGGATAGTGAATATGGCAGTGAATAAGCAGGAACTGTCCAAATTAGCATAAAATAAAGAACAATCAGACATCATACCAATCATTAGCATGGCAGCAAAATCCACTGTATTTCTTGTCACATGTACTTGATTAAAAACAAACCAATAATTCATGTATTTTTTAAAATTTTTAAATTGTAAGTGTTTAGTCTACTAGTTCACAAAATACAACAAATCCCACAGTTAAAATAAGGCGGCCCAAAAAAGTCACCCAGCTTGTTATCTAGTCATCAGTGACATGAGGAAGAAGGGGAGAGATGGCTAACTTAGGCCAAACGGTAAATATTTCAGGAAGCCTCATCCATTATTGACAAATGGCTTTACCTTCCTAAGCAGACTACGTATCGAGTATCTTTCCAGTCTCCTCTCGACCAAAGTCCTCACTCGGCACTGTATAACCCGAAGAATGCGGGGTACTCTGAACTACATACCTCAAAAACATATAACATATGGCCAAAAGAACAAATACAGTAGCTTTAGCAGGAAACATTCCTGTAGTTAAAGGCAAGTACACGATGGGTCACACTCCCAAATGTTTATATGGATTATTTTATATGGACAATATATCATGTTCAAAAAGTATCTTCTATTACTGTGCATATTAAATATTAGCATTTTGTGGCAGATTTGAATAGAAAGATTAATGTTGAAAATGTTGATTAAGGAGCCATTTTTAAATATGGCTTAATCTGGCTACATAAACAGATAACAGGCCTTGCCCTAAATAAATATAAGGTCAAATATGCAGGAGATTATGTCACCTACTGCATAATGTCCAAGAGATTTTCTGAACAGGTGATTTCATTTTGATAACTGTTCTCTTGCTCGCTCTATTTACTAACCGAAAAGACCAACACTGTAGTAATTAAACAATCTAGCAGACAAGCTCAACAAGATTTTTGCTACAGAAAGATTTCAATTATCTAATTTCTTATCAGTTTCTTAATAATCTTCTTATGAAATTAAAGTGGATAGTCAATATATTTTCTGCTCACATCATTTCTCTTGAAATAGGTCTTGCTTGTTCACAGTCACTCCCGGCACTATGCAAAAGGGAATCATCTTTTCAGTGAACCCTTCGCGCAATGGGGTCAGAGGTCAAGATCAGGAATAGCTCAGAAAAGCCTGAACGTGTGCCTTTTGGTTGAAGAAGAACCCCCCCAGCCCAAACGTATATCTAGGTGGGGCCTTCTGCCAACCACTTTCCAGACTTCTGATGCCCATGCAGTGTGTAGAAATTGTTTATGCAATCTACGTTGCAGTATTCATTAAAGACACTAAAAACATAAACTAAGTACACAAGACACATACTGAAGGTACATTTTAAAATATTCTTAGAGTACTTACTGGTGGTGTTTCCAGACATCTGAATGATGCATTTGCTTTCTTTTCCGATCTCCCTTGAATTGAAGGGGCGGACACGCACCGCCACCTTCACAGAAGCCCCTGCCATTGTGCTTTCTTCCTAGCACCTTGGGGTGCCTACTTTAGTACCCAGGTGTAGGGCCAGCAGGTCTGCAAAAGGGATCAGTATGCATCAGTTCATTATGCAACATGGCAAGTGTTGTATATTATGTTATATGTTAAAAAACTGAGGTCTTCTTTTCTTTTTACATTTTTGTTTTGACATTTGTGAGGGCAGAATATAACACCTTAGGGTTGACGTAATCAGCCCAATAGAGGAGGGCAGGGCTATGTGGCTGTAACATGAAAAGACCATGCATGGTCAGCTACAGCCAAGGGAGATGAATAATAAAGCTAGCAGTAACAAAAGAAGTGCGGCAGCAGCTAAATGTCAGGCTATTTCTCTGGATGACAATGGCTCCGAAACCAGCCCCAAATCCAGGGTTTGACTCCATTCAGCAGCTCGGTTTGATCAACAACTCGTAACTCATCATACTGTCTCCTGAAAGACTAAATATTAACATTAAATCACTGTGTGGTGTCCTCATGAGTGATTTAAGAACAACCATGACTCATCTACTGTGGTGACCAAATTACAATTATTTAATTTTTTCATCAATAAGCTTTAACAGTGAGCAATGTGATACAATTAGCTTTTACTGCATCCCCGGGGTCTAATGGCAAATATTATAAAGCTATCATAATTTATAGCAAATCAATAAGAGAAAGAGAAAGAACTTTATTCATAATGCAATATTTTATATTTTCAATGTTGTATCAATATTCTGAGTATGCTCCTATGCTTTGTGACTCAGATGTCTGTCATCATAATTGAGTGTTGTAAATTCGCTGTGTCACCCTGCTTCCTGGTACACCCTCTACAGCTGGCCCCTAAACATTCATGTAGCTATGCAAGTAATGCTGTCACAATGGAGTCAGTTATGGTTTTTAAGGTGCTACTGTACTGTATTATGAGAACAAATCAGGCTTCATCAAAACATAAATACTGAATAATATAAAACATTCAACATCACATTCAATATTGTTTTAATATCTGAAATTAAATGATGAAGATGAAATTCATAAAGCATATCACCCAGGGCAACAGAATATATTGTGTGAAAAAACAGTAGGCCTACTTAAAGTTTTGAAGATTAAAATGTGTTTTCCCCATCAACATCCATGTTCATAATCTTCTCATACAGCTGCTCAGACCAATCAGCTGATGATGCAGCTCAGCTGGGCGGCTACCGTTTTTCCAGCGACAAAGGCTTGTAATATACCTCCGGATGATGGTGTGTATTGGATCTTGATGACAGTTAGATACAATTTTACCTCGTCACTTATAAAAAATGATTTCACTGGTGGCTTTTTAGCATGACAACAAAGCCATAAACCACATGTCAACGCCAGCTAGGGTGCCATATTTGGCTAGACTTAAAGTGATAATTCATTGCGGTTATTACTTTCTACTTCTTGCATCATTGTCATCTCTTCAGTTAACTGTAACACGTCTTGCAGTTTACCTTTTGCCTTATGACAGGGCATTTATTCGTCCTGCTCACATAATTAAAATACATTTTATCAAACAATATGCTATAAAATAGGACGTGCTATGTTACAGAGCAGCTTTATGTCATTTAATCTCTGTAGCCTAATATCTTTACGACATTGACAGCCACTCAATGGCCGCACCCTATGCTCATCTCTTCCCTAGGGCTTCAACACGAAGTAGCCTAAATAAAGACTGCCTCGTTAAAAATGCATTACTGGCGGGGCAATTGGAAAATAGAAAGGTTAACCTACCTCCCCTGTGCCAATAACGTTTTCTCCCGTGTAGAGACCGTATTTGTCGTGCTCGTGTCCGTAGCTACTTCCACCTCCTCGGGTCTCCTCCGGGTCTGGCACCGGCCGTGCTAACAGCCTCTTCTCTCCATGAAAACGGGAAGCGCTGAGGTTACCCACCAACCCACCCCCCTCTGCTCTGCTCTGCCTTGACAGTTGGGACCCAGGAAGAAAAGGAAGGTGGCCGCTCGGTCGTTTGGATGTTTGGCCGGTTCTTCACGCTCCGAAGCGGTCAAAATGGCCCTATTGTCTGCCTGTCTTTGGTAAGGATGCTCGAGCTCCCCTGAGCCGGTGACATCACCACCGAGGGAGGTAACAGCATCAATGCAGTAGTGGGAAGAGAGAGAGAGAGAGAGAGAGAGAGAGAGAGAGAGAGAGAGAGAGAGAGAGAGAGTATGAAGAGAAGGTAAGGCAGGGATCAAGACAGGAGCAAGAAAACGCCTAATATAAAAAAAAACTGCTGAATGGTTTTTATTCAAAGTTCAAAACCGGCATGCACGTTTTACAGCGTAAAAGTTTAGAATGCTGTGGACAACGGGATTATTTGTCTTTATTATTCTTTTTAATAGGTCAAACCAGGGACATCAAGCTGAGGGGAGAGAAATTGGCACAAAGCAGGTCTTTGCTCCATGGAAACTGCCTGTTCAGTTAAGGACACAATACAGGCATCTCTGAGCAGAGGTGGCCACAGAAACAGGATTATAGCAGCAGTATTGTCATGGTTCCTTTGCAAATGTGGTGTTCCTGTACGCCTATGCCTCTTTCTGTAAGTTGTCTGCATTGCAGTTTGCAGGTTTTAAAGTCAGTTGTGTCCCTACACCCTTATATTACAGCAACAAATACTAAGGGTTAAATGGTAAACATACAATACATAAAACAGGCCTTTTTCACAGCAGACATTTTGCCTTGTCAAAGAAAAGGTACAGGTGTTACTAACAACATTAACGGTGGCTGCATTATATTCAAGAAGCTTGAACATTGATTTTAATTGTTTGCAATTGTGCTTTTCCTACTATGACATGTCAAATTGTTTACATCTGTTCTTACCATAAAATATCTTACATAAAGGTTGTGATATTGTATTACAATGAATTAACAAATCTGTGAAAGAATCAGCAGAGTTTGAATTTATATGTCCTTATGTTGTGGTTTTCAATGCTTTTAGCAAAAATTTATTTTTTTAAAAATGTCTAAAAAAAACATAGGCCTGTGTATAGCGTAACAGGACCTCCCTTTAGTCAGAGAGAAAAATATATTTGTAGTTCAGCCTGTGTAAATGTTGAACCTAAAAAGAATTGTCTGTAAACAGACAAAAATGAGATGCAATGCCTGGAGAGATGTTTTTTTTGCGGAACTCTTGACAGTCATTGAGCTAATTGGGGAGAAAGGACCGGCCCTGATAATGTCAATGAGTCCTTGTGCATGTCACCTTACCCACACTCTACAGGGTTGAAATGGATTGATGGCTTAAGAGGTTATGGCTATCAGATCAATACATTTTCTCTTCACTATCATCCATCTGAAGACAGAAAAAATCTGCATAGTAAAACATGTTGACGTTATACTGCATTATCTGCATAGATGTAGCCTGCATTCTGCCATCCAACGGGCTGCAATTCCAAAAGTATATCTATTGTATACATACTAGTTAAAATGTTCTTGTTCTTTCTTTTGCTTGTATTAAGATGAAATGCAGAGACAATTGCACATGAGCTTTAGCAGCAATAAAGGGTTGTGAGCAGGAACTCACTTTCTGGTGGAAGGATACATTGGCTACTTAGGTTTCAGCATGAGTGAAACACAATGCAATTGTGTTTGTGACCTTGCTTATTGCACAATCCTACTGTTCCTATTGCTTCTTTTCCCCCTCTACTTCTCTCTCTCACGGACTTAGTTGCTTTAAGACAAAACATCTCTATTGCCCCCCCCATCTCCTCCACATCTATCTGATGCAATTGTTTTATTTTATTCATCAGCATTAAGATTTAGGTCTATTCCACATAAAGAAATAATATGCTGGTTTGTAGCGTAGCCATCATCTATTTCAGTGTTTCCCCCCTACATCCCTTCATGAACCCTTATAGGGCAACATGACAGACCCTAGTTTGGGAACCAATGGTCTTTATCCACACCACACAGGAAATATAGGGAGTGAGTGTGAATCACAACAGATAAAAAAGGATGATGTCACTGGCATGAATTGCCACAAACTGGATGAGGTTGATGGTGATATGGTTTCCAGCTCTGTTCTGCCATGTCTTAATTCAATGGCACAGGAGCCTGAATAATTGATTGGTTGAGTGAGCTGTTGCCTTGAGCCTAGTGTGACAGACATGTTTTCTTAAAGAGACACTCTTGGTGTGTCTATGAAAGCATGTAAAGCCTAAATCACATTCGACATGGAAATAACGGAGACAAGAATAGCATGTATTGAATTATAAATAAAAAACAAAAATAATCCACTGAATGATAGATTATGCCTCCTTCCATGGTGAGTAAAAGAGGGTGCTAATTTTTATGGGAAATATTTTAAGAATACCAGGGGGAATTCTATGTTATAACACACTGATGATTTCAAGAAATCAACATAATAAAAATCACACATTGCATTTGAAAATTACAAATAAGAAATCTAGTGCAATCATAACAAGTGGATAGATAATGATAATGATAGGCAGTTAATAAACAATAATTATATTATAAAAAAACACAAAATAAAATTATATCAATAGATAATTTAATCATGTTTTAGCCAATGTTGTACTTATTTTGATAGTCTAGCTTTCTGAATGATATCTCACACACACACACACACACACACACACACACACA
>NC_045741.1:25359232-25373533 GCF_008692095.1 Etheostoma spectabile
CACACACACACACACACACACACACACACACACACCAAGTTTGTATGTACAACTATAAGGTATTCTAGGTGGTGGAAGAAGTATCAAAGTAGCAAATGTAAAAAGTACTTAATATGCAGAATGGACCATTTCAAAATAATAAATATTATATAATTGAATTGGAATAGATGCATAATAATCCATAATTGTCACATTATTATATATATTACTATAATATCATCTTGTATATTATGTATAGAAATAAATGACTATTTGTGTACTATAATTTGTACAATATCTGTATAGTCTGTATATATATTGCAACTAAAGCTGTCAAATACAAATACATGCAGTGGAATAGTAAAATATAATATATTTCTCTTATACTCAGCGGAGTAGAAGTATAAAGTGGAATAAAATAGAAATACTTAAGTAAAGTACTACTACCTCAAAACTGTACTCATGTGCAGTACTTGAGGAAATGTACCGTAAGTAGCTCATTGGATTTTTGTGGGGTCTGTCCTGTTTTCTTTGGAATCAAGCTGTGGGATGTTGCCTGTGAGATAAGCTCCCCCTGGTGGATTACAAAATAAATCAACATTATAGCTCCACACAAGGTAAAACCACCTAAGTGTCTATATGTAACCTTCAGTTTGTGTTGATTTCTAGCAACTGCTTTGAACTACAACGATAGCCTAGTGTTTTAACCACACCTGCTGCCGTAAAGCTCTTTTCTTTACGGGGCAGTATTACCCACTGTATATGACTGAGAGGTAGAGTTCTTTTTCCTTTTACCGTTACGTTGTTCTTCGTTTAATTTCCTTCTTTTCTGTGATGTTCCTGACCCAATATCAGCAATAACTACAAAAGATGATTTGTAAGGTAAAATTAAAATACAATTAGGCCAAGGCCTAAGTAAAGAAAGCTCCTGTTACATTTTACCTGGCTCAAAAGGGTTACCCATCAGAATCCTTTGTATTCCACTTCCGGGATTGCTGTGGTGCTGCAGGAAATTCTGCCGGACACGTCTTTTCCGTCCCCGTCCTCTGTCTCTGTGTTGGCGTTCTAACCTATGGTGTATTTCTGAGGACTATGGCTAACAGGTTCTCATATCTCTGCAGGGTAAATCCAGACCGCTAGCGTGACTATTTGTCCAATTTGAGGACTATGGTTACCTGGTCCTCAGATCTTTGCAGGGTAAATCCAGACAGCTAGTTAGACTATCTACCTCTCTGTTAGTGTTCTAACCTCTGGTGGATTTCCGAGGACTATGGTTACCTGGTCCTCAGATTTCTGCAGGGTAAATCCAGACAGCTAGTTAGACTATCTGTATAATCTGAGGACTATGGTTACCTGGTCCTCAGATCTCTGCAGGGTAAATCCAGACAGCTAGCGTGACTATTTGTTCAATCTGAGGACTATGGTTACCTGGTCCTCAGATCTCTGCAGGGTAAATCCAGACAGCTAGCTAGACTATCTGTCCACTCTGAGGACTATGGTTACCTGGTCCTCAGATCTCTGCAGGGTAAATCCAGACAGCTAGCTAGACTATCTGTCTCTCTGTTAGTGTTCTAACCTCTGGAGAGGTTTCTGTTGCGTGACTATTTTGCAGCGGCTCTGTGCGGAGTTTAGCACTGCCCATGATGATTGTGATTAGTTTAAAGAAATGCCCTTGAAAAAGAGCACTTTCTCCTCCTATCCCAGAATGCTGTGTGCAGTAGCCAGACCCTACTTGAAAACGCTATGGAGGAGGGTCGCCAGTCTATATCGCGTCTACCCGCTACAAATCAATATGTGACTTTGCGGGAAAAATCAAACCTGGGCAGAGGTGTTACTAAAAACTATATAAAAATAATGTTCTTTTCACTGTTAGTCTCGTTTGCTGTTACAGGTCCTTTAAGATCATTGTATGAGTGTTAAAAAAGCTTCAGAAAATGTAAAAGTTACATATAGTCACTTTAACTGGACTAAGTAATTTATATTTTTTTATTTATTTTTTATTTATAATTTTTATATTTAGAGTGGTCTTGCACACATTTGTTTTCCATGTGAATTACTGCATCATAACTTTCCAGCTTCATCAGAAAAGAACTCGGAGGCAAAGAAAAACACCACAGGTTTTACTAGATTTATGAAGAACAGTTTATTGTAGATTTCAGTGATGAATTGGAACACCACCATCCTGACATGTTACCTCAATTTCAACAAAATCTCATGACAAATGGAAAAATTCTTTCAGTGACAGATCTATTTGGTACAGCAGGAAAGTTACTGACATTTCACCGTTACATTACTTGCACTGCACTTGCATAGTAGTCACCCCAACATTTACCACAGTTTGCATCCGTCACAGCCACAGGGGATGACTGGCTTTGTCTAACCAGCGTAGCATTATCAAAACAAATCTATATGTCCACAATGTTGAACATGGGATGAAAAACACCGAAAGTCATTGTTGGAAACCTCTGTAAGATGCCTTCCTTTCACTTATATTGCTTGCATGACAAAAAGAGTGCTCATTAATAAAATCAATACCCTGCACAAAATATGTATAGTGTGAAACTATGTAGAGAAAGTTTGTTAAATCATTCTTATCACTTATACTTTTGAACCAGCTTAATCCCAACACATCAGAGGATTTCAAACTAAAATACCATACTGTAAATGACACTTGCAAATGTATAACTTCTTTTCTGTAATAAATAAACTTGTCACTATTATGGACTCATTTCAAAAGCTTGTATCACTAAAACACCATTAAAATAAGTCACCAGTACTATAAGTTAATTAGGCTGACATTTAAAAGAACCTTTCAATTGTAATATCACAGTACAGAGTGTACTGTATTATACTTTATATACAGTATGTATTTGCAGGAATTGACATAGAGGTACATGTGACTTCAGCACAGTCCTATTGCCACAGTTACCCTGCCATACCATGCACAGTGCACAGAATGAATGCTCGGTGTTATCACATTAAAAACATTATTAGAGCATTGTGTAAATATGGTGATTTCTCAATTCCAAATTGATGACATCTAACTACTTGAATGTGAATAACCGACTCACAGCAGCCAAGTTGTGTGATGACTATGTGTGATGTAGGGTGACTAGTGAAATGTTTTGACTTTATTTAAAGATTCCCATGGTAACTAATTGTACTACAAGTTTGTTAATTTGTTTCAATTGTAATTATTGTAAATGGACCCTTTGTAATATGAATCAACCCATTTGCAATTTTACAAACAGATGTCCCTCATCTTTTTCATAATATGTGATTATTATTGAAGTAAGATGCTCAAATGTCATTTGGGTGTTTATAAAGAATGTGAAAAACAGTAATACCTGTGTATTTTATTGGTCATTGTAAAGTTTGGGACATGTGATCTTTTTAAAATGCTATTTTCATGTGCTGAATTGCTTACTGAAGGGAGGGGAGGCATTTCTGATATCTTCCAAATACACACATTAATGAGGAAAATTGTAAATATATAGATAATACATTTGGGTGCTGAAAACAGTTACAGATTTGGGGAAATTTGCTGGTTTGTTGTTTTGCCCAGGGTCAGGGATTGATATATATTTCATGTCTGTGCAACCTGTTCAGAAATAGGCCAGGGACATGTTTAGCCTAGCTTAGCGCTAGGTCAGGAAGCAAGGGGAAACAGCTATTTTAGCTCCATCAAACAGAAAACGTCTACCTTCTAACAACACCAAATATGTCTTATCTATACAGCTGATACTATTTCTACTCAATACATGAAACAGAAATGCAAAAACTCATGGTTTTACAAGCAGTTGAAGCAATTTCTACTTTGTGGCATGCAGCATCTCAACAGTCCTGTCCCATTTGTGGGCTGGTCTGGTCTGTGCACTGCAATAACTGTAAAACTGTAGTATGGACTTATTGGTAACTAGCTTGCTGGGCGAAGAAGAAGTCTGTACTGGTATGATAGCGTTGAAGGTTTTAGCTATAGTTTTTAACTCGCTAGCCAAAGGTAAGGTAGCCATTTCACTCTACTTTGTGCTAAGCTAGTATGAACACATCCCCATACATGTACAAACGTATATATCGCTGTACTAAATGCACAGTGACGACGCTTTATATCAATCTGACTGGGTAAAATGACAAACGAGTGTATTTCTCTAAATCCTTTAAGAATGATAAATACATGAGTACGTTCACTCCGGTGTCATACAAGTATTTTGAACAGATTTAAACTTGCCATGAGCATAGCTTGAACCATTGTAGCTTCCCTTCCTGCAGTCACTGAGGCACTACTTCCTTCAAAGAAGCCAGAGCTGAATGGATGCGGACATGAAGCCGGTTCTCAAAGTCGTAGCCTGTGAAATCCTCCTAAAACAGTTTAGATAGATAGATAGATAGAATTTAAAAATTAATTGAAACATCTGGGAAATTCAAATGATTTCCAATTAATATTATTGCCATGTAAATATTTTGTACCTTGGCTTGAAGTAGGAATGATCTTCCCCTTGCCAGAGTCTGAATTGCAATACAAAAAAGACTAGGTTAATACATGTGGCTCCATCATTTCATTTCAAATAAAAATTTGAATAAATGGAACTCTGAATTCTGGCAGACTGACTTCCTGTTTTGCAAGGAGTATACATCCAAGCTCATAGACGGCATACGGCTGAACATATGAGTTGATCTGTCGTCCATACTCATCTCTAGCAGCCAGCTGGAATGACTGGATCACAGATAACATGGATAGGAGAGCAAGCTGAGTAACATTTAAAGTGTAGATTTACTGCAAAGTCATTCAGTGGTAAACGTAGACATTTACCTGAACAGCATCCCTCATATTTCCATGACATTTGTGAATGGCACCAAGAAGAAGGTGTTTCAGGCCTCGGAATGAAGCCAAATCTAAACTCTGCAACACTGAGCAGACATGCAGAGGAAATTATCACAGGGGAAAATGAAATTCCTAGAAATCTGGCTGCAAGTAACTTGGTTATGTTGCTATGAATCTTCCATTCACCCTGATTCATTATCTGCAGGTTAGATGAGGAGCAGTTAGGAAGCGCTTTCCACAGATAGAGCACTTCAATTACACCGAGGATGCATAGCTCTCTGGTGGGGGAGATCTTTCTCAATCGCTCAGCCTGCAGATAGGGATCAGATAGAGAAGGACAACGTTTGTGACACACTTGTGATGACTTTTGAAAGAGAGAAAAAGAGCAAGCTTTGCAACAGAACCCACCCTTTTGACAGCAAACTGCTCTATTTGGTTGTTTTTTCTCTTGAACAGCTTCTGCACATCTTTTAAAACTCCGCTTGCTCCATCCAGGTCACCCAAAGCACCCTGACACACTGAGAAAAAGATTACATAAAATTCAGAATAGAGACATCTCAGCAGTGTTAGCATATGATAAAATGTGACAAGTGTACCTCCCGTCAAGTAAGCGTAGTAGCACTGCGACCATCGTGACTCATTCTTCAGCCTTTCAAATGACCTGTATGCATCTTCAAAATTCATCTCTATCATGCTACACCAACCTGAAACATAGACAAGCAGAGTCAATTGAATTCCGTTCTGTGCTCCATGTCAAGTGCCAGTATGTCACAACTAACCTGATGAGCAAACACGTACCAATCTCATAGAGACACACATGCTGGATCTCTCTTTGATCTGATGCAAGCTCTAGTGCATCATGGAAACAGGCCAAAGCACTGTTGATATGGCACTGGGGACAGAGAGCACACACACACACACACACACACACACACACACACACACACACACACACACCCCCAAACAAAACACACACACACACACCACACACACACACACACACACACACACACACACACACACACACAAAGGTAACTACATGCATGTGATGAATGAGAGTTGTTAGTAGATGTTGGTGAGTTAATTAACCATCTGACATGCATATTAATTATATGAGTTTGAACAGAGACTGCTGTACCAGCCTATGGTAAACAAAAGGTTTGTCTACTGTACAGTATTTTTGCCATCTAATGTCTTTATCCAGCATTACAAACACAGATAAACCACTTTAAAGGTCCAATATGTAATATATTTACTGTAATAAATCCAAAAATGACCCCAATGCATCACCCGATATTGAAACATGTTAAGTTGAAATATTATCTTTTCTGACAACAATGCTAATTCCGGTATTTTCTCCTTTTGTACTGTCCGTTCCATGACGTGATGTCTGTCTGCGTTTGGGCCTGTGTGTTGGTATCATCTGGCCAGTTGGACAGCCAGGCCGGGTTGCCAGATATATATATACACACCTGTAAACATGTAAACTCTATCCAGTATTTTGAATTTTTACAGCAGTAAATATTTTAAACACTAGCTGTCAGTATTACATATTGCACCTTTAACCTTCAATAGACGTGTTACAGTTTGGCTTATCTGTCACTGAATGTTTTTAACCGTGAGCCTGCTACACATACCTCCAGCCTGTGAACTCGTCCTTTAAAGAACATGAAGAGGGATGAGTTGGGGTAAACCACAGACTTTCTCTGCAGAATAGCTTTGGCTTCCAGCAGCCCCTCATGTGTATCAGAGCCATCCAGGGCAAAGAAAGGCAGCACTACTGTGTGGTACCACAAGAGGGCCAACCTGAGCAGGGAACACAACAGGAGACACATCAGTCTGAAATCTGGGATCTGAAGCTCAGTCACAATCTATAATACACTGAATATTTATGAAAGGTAAATATGCAGCTAAATATATACTAATATTGGCAGTATAGAATATATTTAAATTAGAGTAGGTCTATGTTTCACATCGTTGCTGTCGGGCTGAAACCTTTTGTTTGTTTGTTTGGGTTGCTAGTAAGCATTATTTTACAGAGTTACAGGACAATAACGTTGAGAATGACTAGCATAGTTCATCCTGGGTGACCCAATCACATTTGGACAGTTTTCACATGCTCGCTGTATACACACCTAAACATGTAAATAATTTTTGTTTGCAAAAGACGAATGCGTTGTTTTTAATTAGGCAGCAATGCACTTCCCATGCCTGCTCTGTCTGAAAATATTGGGACTAAAATTGTTATTACACACGCTTGCACTAATGGAGGGATGTCAGATTGAGGGGGGGCTGCACATGGAAAGGCACCCTGAGCTGTTTGGGGGTTTGATGCACAGACACTGCCAAGAGCCCAGGAGGTGAACTGGCATCTCTCCAGCTACCAATCCATACTTTTGTCCGTATGGGGGTTGAACAAGCAACCCTCTGGCTCCCTCTGCAACCCTCTGGCTCCCAACCCAACTCCCTACTGACTGAGCTACTGCCACCCCACAGATGTTTGACCTACCAGTAATATATCTCTGTGGGCTTTTGGAAAGGTTCAGATGTCAACTTAAAAGCCAACTTATGTGATTTTAGAATCACTACACTTGGGGTTAGGGTACTAAAAAGTACCTGACAGCAGGTGTCAGGGACTTTGTTTTGTCATGGAAAACCAAAAAAGACGAGTAGAGTTGAGTCGAGATGAGTCGAGGAGGTACCATGCTGTGGAAAAAGGCCATTAGGCTTACGCAGAGGACGTCAGTAGCCCTGGACACATTCACATGCACACTGCTAAAAGAATGTGGCCATTTGTGTGGCAATCTATGAATGTGGTCTGAGTGATCAGATCTCAATGTGCTCACATTTGTTGATTCTTAACATAAAAATACTGCTTATAGCTGCTTTAAAGTCTTAAGTTAAATATAGCTGTACAGTTTATTTCACAAGGATATCCCCCCTCCAATGCTATTAGTCTGTATTATTATACAATACAAGACTACTACTCACGTAGCGAGTGGTGCCTTCATGTCCTTGCTCTCACTTGCATACATAAGGGAGGACAGGCCCTGGACACGGTCACCAGGGAAACCCAGCAAGTTGATAATCTTGAGCAGGTGTGGAGGTACCATGGAGATGCACAGGTGGAAGAGGCCATAGCCGAAGCTGACAGAGCCTTTGAGCCGGTCCAGGGCCTCAGCCGTCACACAGTTCTCCACTACCACGTTGTGGTTGGCGTTGTCCGTTGAGAGGGACTCCTGGTGGACTAAGGGCCCCTGCTGACTGGCCTCCTGCAGCTGGCTGATGTCACTATGGCACTTATTGTACATTTTCCACGCCTTACGTAGAATCCAGCCTCCTTTGATATAAGCTGTTAGTGGAAATGTGAAACAAAACACTTTTGATGAGGTTGTCCATGGCTCAAGGGGAAGAACGAGACCACATTTTTCTATAAGAAAGTGATCATTAATCTCATTGATGTAGGGCTGCCACTGATGAGTGTATTCATAATCACTTTATTGATTCTTTTTTTAGCCACACTAGCAGTGGTGCTCTAGGATCAGTAATGTCAGTCTGTCCACTTTGGTACTTTAGTGGTAGAATAGTGCATATACTCCAGTACTTTACTGTACTATACAAATTTGAGGCATTTGTACTTTACTTGAGACTTTTCGGTTTATACCACTTTCTACTTCTACTTACTACAATTCAGATGGAAGCATTGTACTTTTGACATCACTACAATGATTTGACTTAATATTTACTAGTTACTTTACAAATTAAGAAATTATATGCAAACCATATGGAGAGCTTATAAAATATGTAGTTTTGTATACTACAATGCAGTACACTATGTAAAGGTACAGCTGAAAACATTAGTCAACCGATTGTTTAGTTGTTGGACAGAAATTTAATAACTAAGACTATTTTGATCTTTCAAGTGATTTTCATTCAAAACATCCCATGGTTTTAGTTCTACAAAATGAAGACTTGCTGCTTTTAATTTTAATTTTATTAATAATATTTTATTTTCATTTTTTTTTTTAAATGTTGGACTATTTGTTGGACAAACCAAACCTTCAATCAATTAATAATAATATTAATAATAATTATAATAATGTATACTTTATTAATCCCGCAAGGGGAAATTACAATTGGAGAAAATATACTTAACACATACTTTATTCTTACACACCTGACTTTACATAACACCTATACAGTAATTACAGTCCTCATTGCAAATTCAGTTATTTATTAACATATATATATGTGCTCCTAAATAAAACCAGGTACTCTGCTCTACACTGTTAATCTGTAAGTATGACATTTCTATCATCTTGTTCTTGAGTTATATCATTCATAAGAATTTACATACATTCTATGCTCAACATGCAGTCAGTCATACAGTGAGACACACTCTCCCATGATGACATAATGCCTTGAAAACTGGTTGCCATGAAAGACAGACAAATAAGGTGGGTTCGATTTCATTACCTGAAAGTTCTTGCTTGACGAAGGAGAGCACGGCAAGGTACACCTGACAGTCAGCAACGATAATCTGTCTCTGTAGGCGGTCCACAACCACAACTCCTGACCTCTGTGAGTCCATCTATTTCGTGCACACACAAACACACACACACATTCAATATGCAGTAATACAAGCACAAAAGAGGATTCACTTCCTGTGGCAGCTGAAGAAATTCAACCTGCCAAAGACAATGATGGTGCACTTATACACAGCCATCACTGAGTCCATCCTCACATCCTCCATCACCATCTGGTACGCTGCTGCCACTGCCGAGGAAAAGGGAAGACTGCAGCGTTATTCGGTCTTTAAAGAAGGTGATTGGCTGCAATCTGCCGCCGCTCCAGGACCTATACACCACCAGGACTGGGGTGTGCTGGACAAATAGTGGTTGCACCAAAATCTCTCGCCACATGAAGTGTTTTTTCCCCTTCGCCACTAGCCTTATCAACAAGGCCCGGACCCCACACTGATTCTCTGCAACCCCCAACCCCCCCCCAACCCCCCGGCTCTTCATGCCACTGTACTCTTTCTGCTGTACTACTCTTTTTGTTTCTATCTTTATTATTTTTTCATATTTTTCATATTTATTATTTAATACATACCCTGTGCATATACTTAAACTTATGTTGTTAATACCTATACTTATACTGTTTAATATTCCATGTAGAGAATGTGTGAACACCAAAACAAATTCCTTGTGTTAAAAAATGTACTTGGCAATACAACCCTTTCTGAATCTGATTCTGATTCTGATATACATAATCTGCAACTTCACCCAGAGGCTGGCAGCCAGAGTTTTGAGAATGTCCCAGAGCTTCTAGACAGCCCCCACATTCCTTACTCAAGAAGTTTGTTGATTACATTTCACAGCAGCACTAATGAAATCTGTGACTGGGTTTGGAATGATCCCATTGCTGCCTGCATCATTAGGCCTGATGCCGAGGATATAAACAGTGTTATCTGAGCAGCAGCCTGTTCTGGCAGACATATTAGGAGACATCAGTGACAATAGAAAACTGTTTGTTCACACAAACTAACTGAAAAATCTATATGTGTGAATTGGTGTTCTTGCTGCTCAACTTGACCAGTATAGCACCGTTAGTTAAGAGTTTCAAAGTTGCCATGCAACAGTCCATAAAACATATTTTTTCAATTGTCCACAGATGTACTGACACTTTTTTTAATCTTGTTTCTGATTGTTTCTATGACTCCGGAGCTGTCACTCTCGCACAGTTTCTCAGTGGTCCTCAGGTCGTCACAGGCTGTCTGCATCTTCTCCTCCTCAAATGTCATCATGGCGTTCTGCAATGCAATGAAACATTTTCTCATAATAAATCTTTTTTTTAAAAGCACTAATGCTTTGCATTAATATTCTAAAATCAAACTGTCTTATTTTACAGAGGACATTGATGCTTGGGGTGGCTTACAAACAGTAATAGGAGGGAAGGGGTGAAGTAACAGTCCAAAAAGAACAAAGGGCTCTTTCTGCATGACAGTGAATGGAAGAACACAGTGACATCTGTAACGCTGTGTGTTGGAAGTTGGAAAGATGCTACACAGCCAACACATGCAGAACATCTTTGCTCTGATGTTGCTGAAACCTCTTAAGATAACCCTTGATGAGTGAGGTTATAATCAGGGAGTACAAAATGTAATGATATTTGAATGACATTTAGAGATAGGTTTTATGGTTTAGCATTTTTATATTTTCAGGTAGAACTGAGGCATTCTTTCCTTTTATGCTGCATTTTCACTATCCCCAGCACACGTATGAATGCCCACCATATTGGTCAGATGTCACTTTGTGTTTGTGTGTGAAATCTCCCTCTCCCACTGGCGATGGATGCAGCGTTACTGTAATGTGCTTCTCTGTGAGAGCAATGCTGTTGTTGCAAGGAACCATCCATTATGTTAATGCTTGGAAAAGCAAGGGAGAGGATGCCAGTGGTGACAATAGCAACCAATCGGACAGATTGGGTTATTTCAGATTATACTGGGTGCTTTCCTTGTGAACTGTGACGGTAGGGGTTCAAATCTAGCTCTGCTGGTACATCAGTGATGAAATTGTATCAATCATCATAATTTCTATTTCTTAACACTAACTTTTATTTCCTCCAGCATTTTTGTTGTTCTCCAGCTGAGAGGAAACTCACCAGGAAACTAACGAAACTGGCCCCAAAGCTCATCAGTGGACTCTGGGTCCTACACAGAGAATAGAAAGGAGAAAGATGTTGAGACCACAGAAGAAAACAGAAAACAAACTCAGTTGGATATTCTGTTGAAAATTGTTATTACAACACAATCTCAATCAACGTCTTCATATTGCTGTGGCACGCCTATGTATCAGCACCCGGAAAGCAGAAGAGAATAGATTATAAGCATAACTGTTGGAGTCGTGGATGGTAACTTGTGTGCAGGAGCAGGTGCAGCTACAATCCCCATATTCAGCTGTCATGGCTGATGTGGGGGTAACTACTATCTGTTTGACGTGTTGCATCCACCTCGCACTATTAAATTTGTTTATTTATTTATTAATTTATTATTTAGTTTAAAAAGGAAAAATGCCCCCAAAACACAGGATACTTCAAAAAGCAGTCTGATGTACAGGGGGACATTCTGGTCACGTACTGTGGTTGCATAGTGCCTCTTTTCTCCATGATAAAAATAAAATAGAGGTGGTCTACAGTATGTCAATGGTAAGACAGGTAAGACCTGGGGCCAATAGACACCCACAAGCTTTCACATGCATTTGGAACCTAATACTATCTCATTTGTTTGAATTATTATTATATATGTGGAGCAATGTTTTCACAGTTTGCATAGTGGTAGTACATGCTGTACCTAGTGTTCTGAATTTCACTTTGATGTTTCGGCCACTTCCCAAAATGTTCTTGCAGTAATATCTTGCAAACACTAAAGCAATGCAAAACACTGCAATACATTATTATATACTGTATATCATCAAATAATTACCTGTATCTCCTGAAAAGCTCGTCGCTCTCTTTGAAGCCGTTGTTAAGCAGCATGTTAATACCTTGCAGGGCCAACTCAGCATCATCAATGTACTCTGCCTTCTCCTCTACCTGCTGCTGCTGCTGCTGTTGCTGCTGCGGGGACTGCTCGGGACCCGCCATTGTTTATACAGCACAGTTGCTGTTGGACTAACCCAGTGCGATGGAGAACAAATATGAATCTGTTTCTTTTCTGAAACAAACCCGCATTGATTTGTTTCAACTGATAAGGGAGACGATTTTAAACAGATAGGCTACAGAAACGGCTCACCTAAAAAAAAAAAAAAAAAAAAAAAAAGGGCCGTACAGCTTCCGCAGGCTCCAGACGTGTGCGCGCCTCGGGGATAGGCCACTGATGGCTCGCTCAATCTGCACTCCAGCGATTTACAGTTATCATTGTTCTTGCCGACAGCAGACGTTTGTAGCCTACGTTCAGTCAAGCCAACGCACCGTTATTTGTCAAGAAATCAGCCATCCGTCATTCCCCCCCACACCGCTTCTCTCCGCCGTGCAGCAGCATCCGATGCATTACATAACGAGGATCCAGGCTGCTGTGCTGCTCTGCCAGTCTCACGTAATGCACTCGTCAAACGGCCTGACGTCATAACGCACAGCGCATCGCCGGGTAGGATGGAGGGATGAGGCGAAGCATAGAGGCCAAGCTGCGTTCTGTCAACTTCCTTTGCTCAGACTCCCTCCACACCCCTAGGTCCACAACCCAGCCCTCCAGTCGGCAGCCAATAGACGAACAGACAGAGCAACCAGTAAAGTGAAGGCAGAGCTGCTGCACTTGGCCAGGTTTATGTTATTGTAAATTACTTTTGCCATGGCCCAGTATACTTATTTATATACGTCATTTGTTCATTTACTTTTTCTTCATTTCAAGATTATATTTTTGACACTTTTAGGCCTTATTTTTGACAGGTCAACTTCAGACATGAAAGAGGAGAGAGAGGGGGAATGACATGGAGCAAAGGGGAACCAAACTCTCGGCTGCTGCATCGAGGACTGAACTTCTGTAAATTGGCGTGGACTCTACCAGGGGAGCTACCCAAGCCCCTTTTGATCTTTTTCTGATACATCTTTTCACACCAATGACCAGTGTTTGGCTCTGTGCAGTGATTGTTGCCCTAATTCTAGGCCAATAAAGTGTGTATTTCAGTCACGTGGAAAAGGACAGCAAGGTTGTTGTGTTTTTAGCGGTTCCTACGGTAATTCTAAGCAGAGGAAGTGTGTCTGTTAGTTGGGAACATAGCTCTGCGTAAGCATGAGCTTTTATGACTGTCATATTGACAGCATCTAACGTTAGCTACTCTGCTGTGCTGTGGAGTATGTCTGGCTATGTAAGACAAGAATCTAGCAACATTGCTGGGGATGCTGCGGTCTCAACCTGGCAACCAACTTGAACCTTGAGTCTGAGAAGGAGGGGGCGGGGGAGATGACTCTCTCCAGTATTTTGAACTCGTACTGCAGTAACAATTTTAAATACTAGCTGTCAGTATTCATAGTATTCATCAGTATTCCTCAGTATACGTGTTGCACCTATGAGTGAATATTTGTTTTCTGTTTTGTGTAATGCTCATTGTGACTGTTGTTAAAAGAAACAAGTTACATTTATATATTTACTTAATATTAAAAAGACAGAGGTAAAGGTTATCAATTCTGTTTAAACAAAAACAATAAATACCTTATATTATACATATAATACATATTATTTAACAACATTATCAAAGACATGTTTTATTAAGATGCTGACGATAGCCACGCCCCCTCTGGGCTTCCGTAGATCTCCTTTATATAGCTCCGCCCCTCTAGTCTCTTATAACGGCCAGGCAGGTAGCAGCGAAATCAGAAGACGGCAGAGTATCCTCCCTCCCTAAATTACCGTTTTTTTGGACCAAAATGAGCCGCCGCCCGCTGGAACTGTGGAGATACTAATGGAGATATTTCGGTGAAAGTCTGGAGACAGAAACGGAGAC
>NC_045741.1:25373543-25373901 GCF_008692095.1 Etheostoma spectabile
GAGTTTTGTGTGTTTGTGTCGACTTCAAAGAAACTTCAAAGAAAGTGTGTATTCACCGCCGACTGAACACGGACATTTCAATCCGCAGATTAACTGTTTAATTTACCGTACAGTTACTGTACAAAGAGGAAAAAACTCTTCCTCCATGTTAACTTCACTTACAAATACTTTATTAGGCCTTTTTATGAATTATTTGGACTTTATTTTTTTAAATTTCGCATGGCCTTTTCTAATTGTCTGTGGCTTTTTTTTTTAATTGTAATGTTGCAAGGTGTTTCCGGGTTTATTTTTTTTATTTTATTTTTTTTTTAACAAACAACATTACAAACATTCAGACATCGCAGTTCAAACTATGACA